>NW_028161557.1:30000-34761 GCF_964263955.1 Coregonus lavaretus | reverse complement strand
GAACCAGGGACCGACTCCTGGCTCCCGGAAGGCCGATTTTGATGCACTTTTCTCGGATTGGGTTGGTGGTCAGACACCCCCATATGGAAATCATCCGGTTGACATTAGGAGAACCAGGGACCGACTCCTGGCTCCCGGAAGGCCGATTTTGATGCACTTTTCTCGGATTGGGTTGGTGGTCAGACACCCCCATATGGTAAACCGCCGGCGGACACTAGGAGAACCAGGGGAGGCTATTACCTCACACATGGGGGTTTTGGGTGCCCTTGGCCGGCTTGGGGGTGACCCCAAGAGTGGGTCCAAGACCCCACACCCGGATCCATCCACAGGGGGGCGCCACATGTCATTTTAAGCCTGATTTCACTAGGGGAACCAGGGGATGATCTTAACTCACAAATGGGGGTTTTGGGTGCCCATGGCCGGCTTGGGGGTGACCCCAAGAAGGGGTCCAAGCACCCCCATCCAGATCCATCCACAGGGGGGCGCCACAGGTCACTTTAGGCCGGATTTCACTATGGGGACCCAGGGGAGGCTGTTCACTCACACATGGGGGTTTTGGGTGCCCATGGTCGGCATGGCTGGCTTGGAGGAGACCCCAAGAAGGGGTCCAAGCACCCCCATCCAGATCCATCCACAGGGGGGCGCCACAGGTCATTTTAGGCCGGATTTCACTATGGGGACCCAGGGGAGGCTGTTCACTCACACATGGGGGTTTTGGGTGCCCATGGTCGGCATGGCTGGCTTGGAGGAGACCCCAAGAAGGGGTCCAAGCACCCCCATCCAGATCCATCCACAGGGGGGCGCCACAGGTCATTTTAGGCCGGATTTCACTATGGGGACCCAGGGGAGGCTGTTCACTCACACATGGGGGTTTTGGGTGCCCATGGTCGGCATGGCTGGCTTGGGGGAGACCCCAAGAAGGGGTCCAAGCACCCACAGCCGAATCCATCCACAGGGGGGCGCCACAGGTCACTTTAGGCCGGATTTCACTAGGGGTACACTGGGGAGGCTGTTCACTCACACATGGGGGTTTTGGGTGCCCTTGGTCGGCATGGCTGGCTTGGAGGAGACCCCAAGAAGGGGTCCAAGCACCCCCACCAAGATCCATCCACAGGGGGCGCCACAGGTCACTTTAAGCCTGATTTCACTATGGGGACCCAGGGGAGGCTTTTCACTCACACATGGGGGTTTTGGGTGCCCTTGGTCGGCATGGCTGGCTTGGGGGGGACCCCAAGAAGGGGTCCAAGACCCCACAGCCGGATCCATCCACAGGGGGGCGCCACAGGTCATTGTAGGCCGGATTTCACTATGGGGACCCAGGGGAGGCTTTTCACTCACACATGGGGGTTTTGGGTGCCCATGGTCGGCATGGCTGGCTTGGGGGGGACCCCAAGAAGGGGTCCAAGACCCCACAGCCGGATCCATCCACAGGGGGGCGCCACATGTCACTTTAGGCCGGATTTCACTATGGGTACCCAGGGGAGGCTGTTCACTCACACTGGGGGTTTTGGGTGCCCATTGAAGGCATGGCCAGCTTGGGGGGGACCCCAAGAAGGGGTCCAAGCACCCACAGCCGGATCTATCCACAGGGGGGCGCCACATGTCATTTTAAGCCTGATTTCACTATGGGTACCCAGGGGAGGCTGTTCACTCACACATGGGGGTTTGGGGTGCCCATGGTCGGCATGGATGGCTTGGGGGGGACCCCAAGAAGGGGTCCAAGCACCCACAGCCGGATCTATCCACAGGGGGGCGCCACATGTCATTTTAAGCCTGATTTCACTATGGGTACCCAGGGGAGGCTGTTCACTCACACATGGGGGTTTTGGGTGCCCATGGTCGGCATGGCTGGCTTGGAGGAGACCCCAAGAAGGGGTCCAAGCACCCACAGCCGAATCCATCCACAGGGGGGCGCCACAGGTCACTTTATGCCGGATTTCACTATGGGGACACAGGGGAGGCTGTTCACTCACACATGGGGGTTTTGGGTGCCCATGGCCGGCATGGCTGGCTTGGGGGGGACCCCGAGAAGGGGTCCAAGCACCCACAGCCGAATCCATCCACAGGGGGGCGCCACAGGTCACTTTAAGCCTGATTTCACTATGGGTACACTGGGGAGGCTGTTCACTCACACATGGGGGTTTTGGGTGCCCATGGCCGGCATGGCTGGCTTGGGGGGGACCCCGAGAAGGGGTCCAAGCACCCACAGCCGAATCCATCCACAGGGGGGCGCCACAGGTCACTTTAAGCCTGATTTCACTATGGGTACACTGGGGAGGCTGTTCACTCACACATGGGGGTTTTGGGTGCCCATGGTCGGCATGGCTGGCTTGGAGGAGACCCCAAGAAGGGGTCCAAGCACCCCCACCAAGATCCATCCACAGGGGGGCGCCACAGGTCACTTTAAGCCTGATTTCACTATGGGTACACTGGGGAGGCTGTTCACTCACACATGGGGGTTTTGGGTGCCCATGGTCGGCATGGCTGGCTTGGAGGAGACCCCAAGAAGGGGTCCAAGCACCCCCACCAAGATCCATCCACAGGGGGGCGCCACAGGTCACTTTAAGCCTGATTTCACTATGGGTACACTGGGGAGGCTGTTCACTCACACATGGGGGTTTTGGGTGCCCATGGCCGGCATGGCTGGCTTGGGGGAGACCCCAAGAAGGGGTCCAAGCACCCCCACCAAGATCCATCCACAGGGGGGCGCCACAGGTCACTTTAAGCCTGATTTCACTATGGGTACACTGGGGAGGCTGTTCACTCACACATGGGGGTTTTGGGTGCCCATGGTCGGCATGGCTGGCTTGGAGGAGACCCCAAGAAGGGGTCCAAGCACCCCCACCAAGATCCATCCACAGGGGGGCGCCACAGGTCACTTTAAGCCTGATTTCACTATGGGTACACTGGGGAGGCTGTTCACTCACACATGGGGGTTTTGGGTGCCCATGGCCGGCATGGCTGGCTTGGGGGAGACCCCAAGAAGGGGTCCAAGCACCCCCACCAAGATCCATCCACAGGGGGGCGCCACAGGTCACTTTAAGCCTGATTTCACTATGGGTACACTGGGGAGGCTGTTCACTCACACATGGGGGTTTTGGGTGCCCATGGTCGGCATGGCTGGCTTGGAGGAGACCCCAAGAAGGGGTCCAAGCACCCCCACCAAGATCCATCCACAGGGGGGCGCCACAGGTCACTTTAAGCCTGATTTCACTATGGGTACACTGGGGAGGCTGTTCACTCACACATGGGGGTTTTGGGTGCCCATGGCCGGCATGGCTGGCTTGGGGGAGACCCCAAGAAGGGGTCCAAGCACCCCCACCAAGATCCATCCACAGGGGGGCGCCACAGGTCACTTTAAGCCTGATTTCACTATGGGTACACTGGGGAGGCTGTTCACTCACACATGGGGGTTTTGGGTGCCCATGGCCGGCATGGCTGGCTTGGGGGAGACCCCAAGAAGGGGTCCAAGCACCCCCACCAAGATCCATCCACAGGGGGGCGCCACAGGTCACTTTAAGCCTGATTTCACTAGGGGGACACTGGGGAGGCTGTTCACTCACACATGGGGGTTTTGGGTGCCCATGGCCGGCATGGCTGGCTTGGGGGAGACCCCAAGAAGGGGTCCAAGCACCCCCACCAAGATCCATCCACAGGGGGGCGCCACAGGTCACTTTAAGCCTGATTTCACTAGGGGGACACTGGGGAGGCTGTTCACTCACACATGGGGGTTTTGGGTGCCCATGGCCGGCATGGCTGGCTTGGGGGAGACCCCAAGAAGGGGTCCAAGCACCCCCACCAAGATCCATCCACAGGGGGGCGCCACAGGTCATTTTCACTAGGAGAACCAGGGGAGGGCTCCTGACTCACACATGGGCATTCTGGGTGCCCATGGCTGGGATGGGTGAGACAGAGTCCAGCCCTCCACACACAAAAGTGATCCAGCAGGCCAGAAGAAAGGGGAGAGAGAGAGAGAGAGAACAAATAATACATGGGCACAGAGCAGCCAGCCTCCATTGGAGCTGCCTGCACAGTGCTGCCCTCCTGTGGGAAAGGTTCACACACACACTCACTCACTCACTCACACAGACACACACAGACAAACCTATTCACTTGGGCCTTCTCCCTCATGCCCTGCTGACATCCATGCAGGCCCACATTGACCTTTGTGACCTCTGGAGCTCCATGCACCTTGTTCTAAACTCCCTGCCTAGTAAAGGGCATCTCCCATGGGCATGAGAGTACAGCTCACTCCCCTGGAGCACCATGCCTCTTTTTAATCACTCTCTCCCTATTAAAACCCTCTCTCCCATGGGCTTGAGAGTACAGCTTACTCCCTTGACCTCCAGAGGTATAGGAGGCCAAAAAAAAAGGGGGACAGAGCAGACAGCCCCCAAAGGGGATGCCTGCTCTGCCCCCCTATGAGACAGGTTCACTCACTCACACAGACACACCTATTCACTTGGGCCTTCTCCCTCATGCCCTGCTGACATCCATGCAGGCCCACATTGACCTTTGTGACCTCTGGAGCTCCATGCCTCTTTTTAAACTCTCTCTTCCCATTAAAAGCCTCTCTCACATGGGCTTGAGAGTACAGCTTACTCCCTTGACCTCCAGAGGTATAGGAGGCCAAAAAAAAAGGGGGACAGAGCAGACAGCCCCCAAAGGGGATGCCTGCTCTGCCCCCCTATGAGACAGGTTCACTCACTCACACAGACACACCTATTCACTTGGGCCTTCTCTCTGTGGCCCTGCTGACAG
>NW_028161557.1:10000-20000 GCF_964263955.1 Coregonus lavaretus | reverse complement strand
ACGCACATTTATATATAAATTAATTCGTTTTTGGAAATTTTTTACTATATTTTAATTATGTTAGAAAAGTGAAAAAAAAAAATAGGGGTCAGAACGGTTGATGTTCCTATACGAGTTAAGAAAAACCCTTTTAGGTAATGGAAGTTCATCATAAAAGAGGATAATAGACCAAATTTGGGACCTCTAGCTCATCGGGAAGTATTTTTAAACATTATTTGAAAAAATCGGAAAAATCGGCCGAAATTGCACTATGTCCCTTCGTGCATGGTAACCCAAATGAGAACCAGGGGGAACGGCTCCTGACTCACACAAGGCCGACATGGGTGCTCTTGGTCGGATTGGGTTGTGGGTCAGACACCCCCACATGGAAGACCGCCGGCGGCCGATGGGAGAACCAGAGACCGACTCCTGGCTCACGGAAGGCCGATTTGGGTGCACTTGGTCGGATTGGGTTGTGGGTCAGACACCCCAACATGGTTGTCCGCCGGCGGACACCAGGAGAACCAGGGACCGACTCCTGCCTCACGGAAGGCCGATTTGATGCACTTTTTTCGGATTGGGGTGGTGGTCAGACACCCCCATATGGAAATCATCCGGTTGACAACAGGAGAACCAGGGACCGACTCCTGCCTCACGGAAGGCCGATTTTGATGCACTTTTCTCGGATTGGGTTGGTGGTCAGACACCCCAACATGGTTGTCCGCCGGCGGACACCAGGAGAACCAGGGACCGACTCCTGGCTCACGGAGGCCGATTTTGATGCACTTTTTTCGGATTGGGGTGGTGGTCAGACACCCCCATATGGAAATCATCCGGTTGACAACAGGAGAACCAGGGACCGACTCCTGGCTCCCGAAGGCCGATTTTGATGCACTTTTTTCGGATTGGGTTGGTGGTCAGACACCCCCATATGGAAACCATCCGGTTGACACTATGAGAACCAGGGACCGACTCCTGGCTCCCGGAAGGCCGATTTTGATGCACTTTTTTCGGATTGGGTTGGTGGTCAGACACCCCCATATGGAAACCATCCGGTTGACACTATGAGAACCAGGGACCGACTCCTGGCTCCCGGAAGGCCGATTTTGATGCACTTTTTTCGGATTGGGTTGGTGGTCAGACACCCCCATATGGAAACCATCCGGTTGACACTATGAGAACCAGGGACCGACTCCTGGCTCCCGGAAGGCCGATTTTGATGCACTTTCTCGGATTGGGTTGGTGGTCAGACACCCCCATATGGAAAACCATCCGGTTGACACTATGAGAACCAGGGACGACTCCTGGCTCCCGGAAGGCCGATTTGATGCACTTTTCTCGGATTGGGTTGGTGGTCAGACACCCCATATGGAAATCATCCGGTTGACACTATGAGAACCAGGGACCGACTCCTGGCTCCCGGAAGGCCGATTTTGATGCACTTTTCTCGGATTGGGTTGGTGGTCAGACACCCCCATATGGAAATCATCCGGTTGACACTATGAGAACCAGGGACCGACTCCTGGCTCCCGGAAGGCCGATTTTTGATGCACTTTTTTCGGATTGGGTTGGTGGTCAGACACCCCCATATGGAAACCATCCGGTTGACACTATGAGAACCAGGGACCGACTCCTGGCTCCCGGAAGGCCGATTTTGATGCACTTTTCTCGGATTGGGTTGGTGGTCAGACACCCCCATATGGAAATCATCCGGTTGACAACAGGAGAACCAGGGACCGACTCCTGGCTCCCGGAAGGCCGATTTTGATGCACTTTTCTCGGATTGGGTTGGTGGTCAGACACCCCCATATGGAAATCATCCGGTTGACAACAGGAGAACCAGGGACCGACTCCTGGCTCCCGGAAGGCCGATTTTGATGCACTTTTCTCGGATTGGGTTGGTGGTCAGACACCCCCATATGGAAATCATCCGGTTGACAACAGGAGAACCAGGGACCGACTCCTGGCTCCCGGAAGGCCGATTTTGATGCACTTTTCTCGGATTGGGTTGGTGGTCAGACACCCCCATATGGAAATCATCCGGTTGACAACAGGAGAACCAGGGACCGACTCCTGGCTCCCGGAAGGCCGATTTTGATGCACTTTTCTCGGATTGGGTTGGTGGTCAGACACCCCCATATGGAAATCATCCGGTTGACATTAGGAGAACCAGGGACCGACTCCTGGCTCCCGGAAGGCCGATTTTGATGCACTTTTCTCGGATTGGGTTGGTGGTCAGACACCCCCATATGGAAATCATCCGGTTGACAAAGGAGAACCAGGGACCGACTCCTGGCTCCCGGAAGGCCGATTTTGATGCACTTTTCTCGGATTGGGTTGGTGGTCAGACACCCCCATATGGAAAATCATCCGGTTGACAACAGGAGAACCAGGGACCGACTCCTGGCTCCCCGGAAGGCCGATTTTGATGCACTTTTCTCGGATTGGGTTGGTGGTCAGACACCCCCATATGGAAATCATCCGGTTGACAACTAGGAGAACCAGGGACCGACTCCTGGCTCCCGGAAGGCCGATTTTGATGCACTTTTCTCGGATTGGGTTGGTGGTCAGACACCCCCATATGGAAATCATCCGGTTGACAATAGGAGAACCAGGGACCGACTCCTGGCTCCCGAAGGCCGATTTTGATGCACTTTTCTCGGATTGGGTTGGTGGTCAGACACCCCCATATGGAAATCATCCGGTTGACATTAGGAGAACCATGGGACCGACTCCTGGCTCCCGGAAGGCCGATTTTGATGCACTTTCTCGGATTGGGTTGGTGGTCAGACACCCCCATAGGAAATCATCGGTTGACATTAGGAGAACCAGGGACCGACTCCTGGCTCCCGGAAGGCCGATTTTGATGCACTTTTCTCGGATTGGGTTGGTGGTCAGACACCCCCATATGGAAACCATCCGGTTTGACACCAGGAGAACCAGGGGACCGACTCCTGGCTCCAGGTAAGGCCGATTTTGATGCACTTTTTTTTCGGATTGGGTTGGTGGATCAGACACCCCCATATGGAAATCATCCGGTTGACATTAGGAGAACCAGGGGGAACCGACTCCTTGAGGCCGATTTTGATGCACTTTTCTCGGATTGGGTTGGTGGTCAGACACCCCCATATGGAAATCATCCGGTTGACATTAGGAGAACCAGGGACCGACTCCTGGCTCCCGGAAGGCCGATTTTGATGCACTTTTCTCGGATTGGGTTGGTGGTCAGACACCCCCATATGGAAATCATCCGGTTGACATTAGGAGAACCAGGGACCGACTCCTGGCTCCCGGAAGGCCGATTTTGATGCACTTTTCTCGGATTGGGTTGGTGGTCAGACACCCCCATATGGAAACCATCCGGTTGACACCAGGAGAACCAGGGACCGACTCCTGGCTCCCGGAAGGCCGATTTTGATGCACTTTTTTCGGATTGGGTTGGTGGTCAGACACCCCCATATGGAAATCATCCGGTTGACATTAGGAGAACCAGGGACCGACTCCTGGCTCCCGGAAGGCCGATTTTGATGCACTTTTCTCGGATTGGGTTGGTGGTCAGACACCCCCATATGGAAATCATCCGGTTGACATTAGGAGAACCAGGGACCGACTCCTGGCTCCCGGAAGGCCGATTTTGATGCACTTTTCTCGGATTGGGTTGGTGGTCAGACACCCCCATATGGAAATCATCCGGTTGACATTAGGAGAACCAGGGACCGACTCCTGGCTCCCGGAAGGGCCGATTTTGATGCACTTTTCTCGGATTGGGTTGGTGGTCAGACACCCCCATATGGAAACCATCCGGTTGACACCAGGAGAACCAGGGACCGACTCCTGGCTCCCGGAAGGCCGATTTTGATGCACTTTTCTCGGATTGGGTTGGTGGTCAGACACCCCCATATGGAAATCATCCGGTTGACATTAGGAGAACCAGGGACCGACTCCTGGCTCCCGGAAGGCCGATTTTGATGCACTTTTCTCGGATTGGGTTGGTGGTCAGACACCCCCATATGGTAAACCGCCGGCGGACACTAGGAGAACCAGGGGAGGCTATTACCTCACACATGGGGGTTTTGGGTGCCCTTGGCCGGCTTGGGGGTGACCCCAAGAGTGGGTCCAAGACCCCACACCCGGATCCATCCACAGGGGGGCGCCACATGTCATTTTAAGCCTGATTTCACTAGGGGAACCAGGGGATGATCTTAACTCACAAATGGGGGTTTTGGGTGCCCATGGCCGGCTTGGGGTGACCCCAAGAAGGGGTCCAAGCACCCCCATCCAGATCCATCCACAGGGGGGCGCCACAGGTCACTTTAGGCCGGATTTCACTATGGGGACCCAGGGGAGGCTGTTCACTCACACATGGGGGTTTTGGGTGCCCATGGTCGGCATGGCTGGCTTGGAGGAGACCCCAAGAAGGGGTCCAAGCACCCCCATCCAGATCCATCCACAGGGGGGCGCCACAGGTCATTTTAGGCCGGATTTCACTATGGGGACCCAGGGGAGGCTGTTCACTCACACATGGGGGTTTTGGGTGCCCATGGTCGGCATGGCTGGCTTGGAGGAGACCCCAAGAAGGGGTCCAAGCACCCCCATCCAGATCCATCCACAGGGGGGCGCCACAGGTCATTTTAGGCCGGATTTCACTATGGGGACCCAGGGGAGGCTGTTCACTCACACATGGGGGTTTTGGGTGCCCATGGTCGGCATGGCTGGCTTGGGGGAGACCCCAAGAAGGGGTCCAAGCACCCACAGCCGAATCCATCCACAGGGGGGCGCCACAGGTCACTTTAGGCCGGATTTCACTAGGGGTACACTGGGGAGGCTGTTCACTCACACATGGGGGTTTTGGTGCCCTTGGTCGGCATGGCTGGCTTGGAGGAGACCCCAAGAAGGGGTCCAAGCACCCCCACCAAGATCCATCCACAGGGGGGCGCCACAGGTCACTTTAAGCCTGATTTCACTATGGGGACCCAGGGGAGGCTTTTCACTCACACATGGGGGTTTTGGGTGCCCTTGGTCGGCATGGCTGGCTTGGGGGGGACCCCAAGAAGGGGTCCAAGACCCCACAGCCGGATCCATCCACAGGGGGGCGCCACAGGTCATTGTAGGCCGGATTTCACTATGGGGACCCAGGGGAGGCTTTTCACTCACACATGGGGGTTTTGGGTGCCCATGGTCGGCATGGCTGGCTTGGGGGGGACCCCAAGAAGGGGTCCAAGACCCCACAGCCGGATCCATCCACATGGGGGCGCCACATGTCACTTTAGGCCGGATTTCACTATGGGTACCCAGGGGAGGCTGTTCACTCACACATGGGGGTTTTGGGTGCCCATTGAAGGCATGGCCAGCTTGGGGGGGACCCCAAGAAGGGGTCCAAGCACCCACAGCCGGATCTATCCACAGGGGGGCGCCACATGTCATTTTAAGCCTGATTTCACTATGGGTACCCAGGGGAGGCTGTTCACTCACACATGGGGGTTTGGGGTGCCCATGGTCGGCATGGATGGCTTGGGGGGGACCCCAAGAAGGGGTCCAAGCACCCACAGCCGGATCTATCCACAGGGGGGCGCCACATGTCATTTTAAGCCTGATTTCACTATGGGTACCCAGGGGAGGCTGTTCACTCACACATGGGGGTTTTGGGTGCCCATGGTCGGCATGGCTGGCTTGGAGGAGACCCCAAGAAGGGGTCCAAGCACCCACAGCCGAATCCATCCACAGGGGGGCGCCACAGGTCACTTTATGCCGGATTTCACTATGGGGACACAGGGGAGGCTGTTCACTCACACATGGGGGTTTTGGGTGCCCATGGCCGGCATGGCTGGCTTGGGGGGGACCCCGAGAAGGGGTCCAAGCACCCACAGCCGAATCCATCCACAGGGGGGCGCCACAGGTCACTTTAAGCCTGATTTCACTATGGGTACACTGGGGAGGCTGTTCACTCACACATGGGGGTTTTGGGTGCCCATGGCCGGCATGGCTGGCTTGGGGGGGACCCCGAGAAGGGGTCCAAGCACCCACAGCCGAATCCATCCACAGGGGGGCGCCACAGGTCACTTTAAGCCTGATTTCACTATGGGTACACTGGGGAGGCTGTTCACTCACACATGGGGGTTTTGGGTGCCCATGGTCGGCATGGCTGGCTTGGAGGAGACCCCAAGAAGGGGTCCAAGCACCCCCACCAAGATCCATCCACAGGGGGGCGCCACAGGTCACTTTAAGCCTGATTTCACTATGGGTACACTGGGGAGGCTGTTCACTCACACATGGGGGTTTTGGGTGCCCATGGTCGGCATGGCTGGCTTGGAGGAGACCCCAAGAAGGGGTCCAAGCACCCCCACCAAGATCCATCCACAGGGGGGCGCCACAGGTCACTTTAAGCCTGATTTCACTATGGGTACACTGGGGAGGCTGTTCACTCACACATGGGGGTTTTGGGTGCCCATGGCCGGCATGGCTGGCTTGGGGGAGACCCCAAGAAGGGGTCCAAGCACCCCCACCAAGATCCATCCACAGGGGGGCGCCACAGGTCACTTTAAGCCTGATTTCACTATGGGTACACTGGGGAGGCTGTTCACTCACACATGGGGGTTTTGGGTGCCCATGGTCGGCATGGCTGGCTTGGAGGAGACCCCAAGAAGGGGTCCAAGCACCCCCACCAAGATCCATCCACAGGGGGGCGCCACAGGTCACTTTAAGCCTGATTTCACTATGGGTACACTGGGGAGGCTGTTCACTCACACATGGGGGTTTTGGGTGCCCATGGTCGGCATGGCTGGCTTGGAGGAGACCCCAAGAAGGGGTCCAAGCACCCCCACCAAGATCCATCCACAGGGGGGCGCCACAGGTCACTTTAAGCCTGATTTCACTATGGGTACACTGGGGAGGCTGTTCACTCACACATGGGGGTTTTGGGTGCCCATGGCCGGCATGGCTGGCTTGGGGGAGACCCCAAGAAGGGGTCCAAGCACCCCCACCAAGATCCATCCACAGGGGGGCGCCACAGGTCACTTTAAGCCTGATTTCACTATGGGTACACTGGGGAGGCTGTTCACTCACACATGGGGGTTTTGGGTGCCCATGGTCGGCATGGCTGGCTTGGAGGAGACCCCAAGAAGGGGTCCAAGCACCCCCACCAAGATCCATCCACAGGGGGGCGCCACAGGTCACTTTAAGCCTGATTTCACTATGGGTACACTGGGGAGGCTGTTCACTCACACATGGGGGTTTTGGGTGCCCATGGCCGGCATGGCTGGCTTGGGGGAGACCCCAAGAAGGGGTCCAAGCACCCCCACCAAGATCCATCCACAGGGGGGCGCCACAGGTCACTTTAAGCCTGATTTCACTATGGGTACACTGGGGAGGCTGTTCACTCACACATGGGGGTTTTGGGTGCCCATGGTCGGCATGGCTGGCTTGGAGGAGACCCCAAGAAGGGGTCCAAGCACCCCCACCAAGATCCATCCACAGGGGGGCGCCACAGGTCACTTTAAGCCTGATTTCACTATGGGTACACTGGGGAGGCTGTTCACTCACACATGGGGGTTTTGGGTGCCCATGGTCGGCATGGCTGGCTTGGAGGAGACCCCAAGAAGGGGTCCAAGCACCCCCACCAAGATCCATCCACAGGGGGGCGCCACAGGTCACTTTAAGCCTGATTTCACTATGGGTACACTGGGGAGGCTGTTCACTCACACATGGGGGTTTTGGGTGCCCATGGCCGGCATGGCTGGCTTGGGGGAGACCCCAAGAAGGGGTCCAAGCACCCCCACCAAGATCCATCCACAGGGGGGCGCCACAGGTCACTTTAAGCCTGATTTCACTATGGGTACACTGGGGAGGCTGTTCACTCACACATGGGGGTTTTGGGTGCCCATGGTCGGCATGGCTGGCTTGGAGGAGACCCCAAGAAGGGGTCCAAGCACCCCCACCAAGATCCATCCACAGGGGGGCGCCACAGGTCACTTTAAGCCTGATTTCACTATGGGTACACTGGGGAGGCTGTTCACTCACACATGGGGGTTTTGGGTGCCCATGGCCGGCATGGCTGGCTTGGGGGAGACCCCAAGAAGGGGTCCAAGCACCCCCACCAAGATCCATCCACAGGGGGGCGCCACAGGTCACTTTAAGCCTGATTTCACTAGGGGGACACTGGGGAGGCTGTTCACTCACACATGGGGGTTTTGGGTGCCCATGGCCGGCATGGCTGGCTTGGGGGAGACCCCAAGAAGGGGTCCAAGCACCCCCACCAAGATCCATCCACAGGGGGGCGCCACAGGTCATTTTCACTAGGAGAACCAGGGGAGGGCTCCTGACTCACACATGGGCATTCTGGGTGCCCATGGCTGGGATGGGTGAGACAGAGTCCAGCCCTCCACACACAAAAGTGATCCAGCAGGCCAGAAGAAAGGGGAGAGAGAGAGAGAGAGAACAAATAATACATGGGCACAGAGCAGCCAGCCTCCATTGGAGCTGCCTGCACAGTGCTGCCCTCCTGTGGGAAAGGTTCACACACACACTCACTCACTCACTCACACAGACACACACAGACAAACCTATTCACTTGGGCCTTCTCCCTCATGCCCTGCTGACATCCATGCAGGCCCACATTGACCTTTGTGACCTCTGGAGCTCCATGCACCTTGTTCTAAACTCCCTGCCTAGTAAAGGGCATCTCCCATGGGCATGAGAGTACAGCTCACTCCCCTGGAGCACCATGCCTCTTTTTAATCACTCTCTCCCTATTAAAACCCTCTCTCCCATGGGCTTGAGAGTACAGCTTACTCCCTTGACCTCCAGAGGTATAGGAGGCCAAAAAAAAAGGGGGACAGAGCAGACAGCCCCCAAAGGGGATGCCTGCTCTGCCCCCCTATGAGACAGGTTCACTCACTCACACAGACACACCTATTCACTTGGGCCTTCTCCCTCATGCCCTGCTGACATCCATGCAGGCCCACATTGACCTTTGTGACCTCTGGAGCTCCATGCCTCTTTTTAAACTCTCTCTTCCCATTAAAAGCCTCTCTCACATGGGCTTGAGAGTACAGCTTACTCCCTTGACCTCCAGAGGTATAGGAGGCCAAAAAAAAAGGGGGACAGAGCAGACAGCCCCCAAAGGGGATGCCTGCTCTGCCCCCCTATGAGACAGGTTCACTCACTCACACAGACACACCTATTCACTTGGGCCTTCTCTCTGTGGCCCTGCTGACAGCCATGCAGGCCCACATTGACCTTTGTGACCTCTGGAGCTCATTGCCTCCATCTCTACACTCCATGCCCAGTGAAACCCTCTCTCACTCGGCCTGAGACTGCAGCTCACATCCCTGGATGGCCTGGGCTCCAGAACCACGACCACCAAGCCCACACTCCCTGCCCAGTGAAACCCTCTCTCACTCGGCCTGAGACTGCAGCTCACTCCCTGGATGGCCTGGGCTCCAGAACCACGACCACCAAGCCCACACTCCCTGCCCACTCAAACCCTCTCTCACTCGGCCTCAGACTGCAGCTCACTCCCTGGATGGCCTGGGCTCCAGAACCACGACCACCAAGCCCACACTCCCTGCCCACTCAAACCCTCTCTCACTCGGCCTCAGACTGCAGCTCACTCCCTGGATGGCCTGGGCTCCAGAACCACGACCACCAAGCCCACACCCCTGCCCGCTCAAACCATCTCTCACTCGGACTGAGACTGCAGCTCACTGCATGGGCGTCCCCGACCTCCATGCCTCCAGGCCCACACTCCGTGTCCGCTCAAACCATCTCTCACTCGGACTGAGACTGCAGCTCACTGCATGGGCGTCCCCGACCTCCATGCCTCCAGGCCCACACTCCGTGTCCGCTCAAACCATCTCTCACTCGGACTGAGACTGCAGCTCACTGCATGGGCGTCCCCGACCTCCATGCCTCCAGGCCCACACTCCGTGTCCGCTCAAACCATCTCTCACTCGGACTGAGACTGCAGCTCACTGCATGGGCGTCCCCGACCTCCATGCCTCCAGGCCCACACTCCGTGTCCGCT
>NW_028161558.1:42500-57135 GCF_964263955.1 Coregonus lavaretus | reverse complement strand
CTTGGATACATTTGGGAACTACTCTCACAGTAATCCTAATACCTTGCCCCGACCTTTTGGGTAAGAAGTAATGCATGTATTTACATTTACATTACATTTACATTTTTGTCATTTAGCAGACGCTCTTATCCAGAGCAACTTACAGTTAGTGAATACATATTTTTTTATACTGGCCCCCCGTGGGAATTGAACCCACAACCCTGGCGTTGCAAACGCCATGCTCTATCAACTGAGCTACATCCCTGCCAGCCATTCCCTCCCCTAACCTGGTCGACGCTGGGCCAATTGTGCGCCGCCCATGAGTCTCCCGGTCACGGCCGGCTGCGACAGAGCCTGGATTCGAACCAGGATCTCTAGTGGCACAGTTAGCACTGTGATGCAGTGCCTTAGACCACTGCGCCACTCAGGAGTGTATCCATTTATGTGTTGAAGGACTTCGTCGTGTATCTCTGTTGGAACCAGGCCTTTGTGGAAAGGGTTCGATTGGGCCTTCTCCTGCGGATGGGCCTTCTCCTTCATTCTCAGGTGTAAGGCTCTGATTGTCCACAAGAGGTCACAATGTCCTTCTTCCTTGTTGTCTGTTTACTTTCACTCGTTCTGGAAGTGGTCTTCTGAGGACGGCTAATCAGCCGTGTCGATAATCCCCAGTGGGGTGATGAGAGCAGTGTAGAAGACGATGGTTTGAAGAGAGTAACAGGACGGTCCCACTTAAATTCACCCTCCTTAGATACAGTCCTTAGAACAGCTACTCAGCCGTAACATTGATTGTTAGTGGAGGCAACTTTGTCGTCTTCACCTCGTGTTGATTTTCAGGGTCGTAACAAATGGAGACAAAAGCTGCAGCTTGAGTCCGTTTGGTCTGGCCTGTTAATTCTTAACTCAATCTTTTATACCCTCGGGTAAAAAGGGGCGCTTCCATCATACTGACACGCTCTCTGAGCTCCCTCGGGCGGGGCTAGTTACGAGGCAAAAGTATTATCATCACTATGATCTTGTTAGAAAGCTAAATCACATTCCTATCTTCACGAAAACATTGTCTTCCTCCTTGATATTTTCTACCCAAGGTAAAGGATGTAAATCTGATAGACACAGTGTAAAAGCTCTTCAAGTCACAATGTTTTCCTTATAACGCCTTTATACAATTTTTAAGGACATCACAAAATAGACATTAATTTTCCATATTCCATTTCTCATCATTCCCAACGTTCGGATGTTGAACTTTATTGTCCCAGTGTTCATTGTTGGATGTTGAAGTTTTTGGGCGGCAAAAGTCTCTGAAACAAAGGACATTCCGTTCACCATACTAGAGGGCAAGAGATAGATTCTCCTCCTCTCTAATTTATGGCAGAGTGTTAAAGCGTCAAGACCGGTATCTCCCCAAGATGTTCCCATTCCGTCCCCATGATGTTCCCATGATGCTCCCTTGATATTCCCATGATGTTCCCATAATGTTCCCATGATGTTCCCATGATGTTCTCATAAAGTTCTCATAATGTTCCCATGATGTTCCCATAATGTTCCCATGATATTCCCGTGATGTTCCCGTTTCCCCATGATGTTGCCATGATGTTCCCAGGATGTTCCCATGATGTTCCCCTGCTTAGTCACCACCAGTAGCATGATGAAGCCATGGACTCCACCAGCACAATGACCAGCCTCTATCTCCCCATTATGTTCCCATGATGTTCCCATCATTTTCCCAATATGTTCCCATACTGTCCCCATGATGTCCCCATTATGTCCCCATGATGTTCCCATCCTTTTCCCATAATGTTCCCATGATGTCCCCATAATGTTCCCATGATGTACCCATTATGTTCCCATTATGTTCCCATGCTGAGTCACCAGCAGTAGCAGCATGGAGACTCCACCAACACAATGACATGACTGGGGCCTAATAAAGCCGGCGTTGCACAGTGACCCCTACCCAGCATGCAGCGGTGGAGGGTGAAACCCATTCGTTCAACAACAGAAGGCTGGCGGAGAGAGATGGGGGGGCTGTAAAAGCCCACTCCAGATCACACCACCACCTGATAATAATAATAATGGCTACCCTCCTCTCCCTCCTCCTCTCCCTCCTCTCTCCCCCTCTCCCTCCTCTCCCTCATCTTCTCCATCCTCCTCTCCCACCTCCTCTCCCTCCTCTCCCTCCTCTCCCTCCTCCTCTCCTTCCTCACCCTCCTCCTCTCCCCCTCTCCTCCCTGCCCCCTCTCCTTTCCTCTCCCTCCTCATATCCCTCCTCCTCTCCCTCCTCCTCTCCCTCATCATATCCCTCCTCCCCTCCTTCCTCCTCTCCCTACTCTCACTCCCTCACCCTCCACCTCCTCTCCCTCCTCTCACTCCTCCTCTCCCTCCTCTCACTCCTCCTCTCCCTCCCTCCTCTCCCTCCCCTCTCCCTCCCCCTCCCTCCTCTCCTCCCATGCCCCCTCTCCTTCCTCTCCCTCCTCATATCCCTCTCTCCTCTCCTCCTCCTCTCCCTCCTCCTCCTCCTCCCTCTCCCTCCTCTCCCTCCTCTCCTACTCTCACTCCTCCTCACCCTCCACCTCCTCTCCCTCCTCTCACTCCTCCTCTCCCTCCTCTCACTCCTCCTCTCCCTCCTCCTCTCCCCCTCCTCTTCCTCCTCTCCCTCCTCCTCTCCCTCCTCCTCTCACCCTCTCCCTTCCTCCTCTCCCTGCTCTCCCTCCTTCTCTCCCCCTCTCCCTCCTCCTCTCCCTCCTCTCCCTCCTCCTCTCCCTCCTCTCACCCCTCCTCTCCTCCTCCTCTCCCTCCCTCCTCTCCTCCTCTCCTCCTCCTCTCCCGCCTCTCCCTCCTCCCTCCCCTCTCCCTCCTCTCTCCCTCCTTCTCTCCCCTCTCCCTCCTCTCACCCCCTCCTCTCCCTCCTCCTCTCCCCCTCTCCCTCCTCCTCTTCCTCCTCTCCCTCCTTCTCTCCCCCTCTCCCTCCTCTCACTCCTCCTCTCCCTCCTCCTCTCCCTCCTCTCCTCCTCCTCTCCCTCCTCTCCCTCCTCCTCTCCCTCCTCCTCTCTCCTCCTCTCCCCTCCTCCTCTCACTCCTCTCCCTCCTCTCCCTGTTTAAGATTTTACGTCTATCTCTAAAAGCCACCTAAGGGGTTAGCGATCATCATCCATGATGATAAATTATCTACATTTAGTGTCCACTCAAAACGGATGATTATGGAGCAATGGGAGCGTAGAGCGCTCTGCAGTTGTCCTACAGCTCTGCTGAGGCTGGGCTGAACAGTGTAGTGTTGCTTGGTTCAGCCATTCTCTCTCTCTCTCTCTCTTTCTCTCTCTCTCTCTCGCTTTTCTCTCTCTCTCTCTCTCGCCATCTCTCTCTCTCTCTCTCTCTCTCTCGTCTGTGTCTCTCTTTCTGTCTCTCTCTCGCTCTCTCTCACTCTCTTGTCTGTCTCTCTCTTTCTGTCTCTCTCTCTCTCTCTCTCTCTCTCTCTCTCTCTCTCGTCTGTCTCTCTTTCTGTCTCTCTCTCTCTCTGTCTCTCTCTCTCTCTCTCTCTCTCTCTCTCTCTCTCTCTCGCTCTGTGTCTCTGTCTCTCTCTGTATGTCTCTCAATTCAATTTAAATGTAAATGTAAGGGCTTTATTGGCATGGGAAACACATGTTAACATTGCCAAAGCAAGTGAAATAGATAATAAACAAAAGTGAAATAAACAATAAAAAATGTACAGTAAACATTACACTCACAAAAGTTCCAAAAGAATAAAGACATTTCAAATGTCATATTATTGCTATACACAGTGTTGTAACGATGTGCAAATAGTTAAAGTACAAAAAGGAAAATAAATAAACATAAATATGAGTTGTATTTACAATGGTGTTTGTTCTTCACTGGTTACCCTTTTCTTGTGGCAACAGGTCACAAATCTTGCTGCTGTGATTGCACCCAATAGATAATGAAGTTGTCCAAATTGGATTTGTTTTCGAATTCTTTGTGGGTCTGTGTAATCTGAGGGAAGTATGTGTCTCTAATATGGTCATACATTTGGCAGGAAGTTAGGAAGTGCAGCTCAGTTTCTACCTCATTTTGTGGGCAGTGTGCACATAGCCTGTCTTCTCATGAGAGCCAGGTCTGCCTACGGCGGCCTTTCTCAATAGCAAGGCTATGCTCACTGAGTCTGTACATAGTCAAAGCATTCCTTAATTTTGGGACAGTCACAGTGGTCAGGTATTCCGCCACTGTGTACTCTCTGTTTAGGGCCAAATAGCATTCTAGTTTGCTCAGTTTTTGTGTAAATTCTTTCCAATGTGTCAAGTAATTATCTTTTTGTTTTCTCATGATTTGATTGGGTCTAATTGTGTCCAGGACCAGCTTGCTTAGGGGACTCTTCTCCAGCTTCATCTCTCTGTAGGTCTCTCACTCTCTCTCTCTCTCTCTCTCTCTCTCTCTCCTCTCTCTCTCTCTCTCTCTCTCACTCTCACTCTCTCTCTCTCTCTCTCTCTCTCTCTCTCTCTCTCTCTCTCTCTCTCTCTCTCTGTCTCTGTCTCTCTGTCTGTCTCTCTCTCACTCTCTCTCTCTCTTTCTCTCTCTCTCTCTCTGTCTCTCTCTCTCTCTCTCTCTCTCTCTCTCTGTCTCTGTCTCTCTGTCTCTCTCTCTCTCACTCTCTCTCTCTCTTTCTCTCTCTCTCTCTGTCCTCCGCACCATCTACACCGTATTGAACCAGGAGAATCAGCAGCTTAAATGACCCTGCTGAAGAGAGACAGGCTGTTTAGGAGGACTTTCTCTCTTCTCCCTGTGTAAACAGGATCGTTAGGAGCGTCCCCTGCCTTCTGTCTTTCTAGTCTACCCTGGGCTTGTGTGTGTGTTAAGTGTGTGTGTGTGTGTGCGCATGCGTGCCTGTGTGTCCATTCAAAGGACAAATACCGAGTCACAATAAGAATCTGCTAGAAACAAGGAAGTGTTAGAAGGCACACTAACTTACAATGACCTGTAGTGTAATGACTATATTACCAACAATTGAATAACATAGGATCCAATCCCAGGTAAACTACCTGACCAAATCTCTTCATAACGGACTCTATTTTCTCTGGTTGTTTTCCCCATGCAGTCGTTGCCATGACGACAGACGAGGCGACAGAGAGCCAGCAGCAGAAGAAGCCCAGCCAGCAGGAGGCGGAGCAGCATCAGGCCACGCACCCTGACCACGGGCCCTCGGAGTCCCAGGCTTCCCCAATCTCGCCCCACAGTCCCGGCTCGCCCTCGCCCTTTGCCCTCCTCGCCCCAGGAGGGGTGCAGCTGAGGCCCCGCCAGCGCACCTCGGCCGGCCGCGGCCTCTCGCGACTCTTCTCCTCTTTCCTGAAGAGGAGGTCTCAGTGCGAGGGGTACGGGGGAGAGAAGGGGGAGAAAGGAGGGGACGGGGAAGAGGCCAAGGCGCCCATCGCTGACTGTGAGCCAGAGCTCAGGATCGAGGGGGATCAGAACCTCGACCTGCGCTCGCTCAGCAGCAACGAGGCTCAGGTGAGAACCTATCACTCCTACTGCGCTGTCATACTGGGACTGAGTGTTGTCGTAGGGTTAGGCTTGATGAGGACATTTTTAATAGCTGTGTGTGTGTGGTTGAGGACTCTTAGCTACTGCTTAGCCAGAGGGCAAAATGAGTTTCGGTCAGTGTCTCAAGTGGCGATTTTAATCTGAGCTGATCAGTGTGCTCTTCAGTAGGAAATGTTAAGTGTTTTGTACTGGATTACAGTACTCTGGATTACAGTACTCTGGATTACAGTACTCTGGATTACAGTACTCTGGATTACAGTACTCTGGATTACAGTACTCTGGATTACAGTACTCTTCAAACTGCTATGTGAAGTGAGTAAGAACAGAAGTGCATGAATGTGTAATGATTGTGGTGTTTGAGATGTGGCTTCAGGAAAGCCTTTCCTTCGGTTCCTTTTGTTCCTTCTGTATGTAGGATTTCATTTCATTCTCAAAGCACAAGGTCATGGCAATATATAGTCACAATAGTGGTGATATATAGTCACAATAGTGATGATATATAGTCACAATAGTGGTGATATATAAAAAAAAATTAGTGATCCAATTGACATTTTAGTAATTTAGCAGACTTTCTTATCCAGAGCGACTTACAATTAGTGAGTGCATACATTTCACATACTGACCCCCACAATAGTGATGATATATAGTCACAATAGTGATGATATATAGTCACAATAGTGATGATATATAGTCACAATAGTGGTGATATATAATCACAATAGTGGTGATATATAGTCACAATAGTGATGATATATAGTCACAATAGTGATGATACATAGTCACAATAGTGATGATACATTGTCACAATAGTGATGATACATAGTCACAATAGTGGTGATATATAGTCACAAAAGTGATGATACATAGTCACAATAGTGATGATATATAGTCACAATAGTGATGATATATAGTCACAATAGTGATGATACATAGTCACAATAGTGATGATATATAGTCACAATAGTGATGATACATAGTCACAATAGTGGTGATATATAGTCACAATAGTGATGATATATAGTCACAATAGTGATGATATATAGTCACAATAGTGATGATACATAGTCACAATAGTGATGATACATAGTCACAATAGTGGTGATATATAGTCACAATAGTGATGATATATAGTCACAATAGTGATGATACATAGTCACAATAGTGGTGATATATAGTCACAATAGTGATGATATATAGTCACAATAGTGATGATACATTGTCACAATAGTGATGATACATAGTCACAATAGTGGTGATATATAGTCACAATAGTGATGATACATAGTCACAATAGTGATGATATATAGTCACAATAGTGATGATATATAGTCACAATAGTGATGATATATAGTCACAATAGTGATGATACATAGTCACAATAGTGATGATATATAGTCACAATAGTGATGATACATAGTCACAATAGTGGTGATATATAGTCACAATAGTGATGATATATAGTCACAATAGTGATGATATATGGTCACAATAGTGATGATATATAGTCACAATAGTGATGATATATAGTCACAATAGTGGTGATATATAGTCACAATAGTGATGATATATAGTCACAATAGTGATGATATATAGTCACAATAGTGATGATATATAGTCACAATAGTTGTGATATATAGTCACAATAGTGGTGATATATAGTCACAATAGTGATGATATATAGTCAAAATAGTGATGATATATAGTCACAATAGTGATGATATATAGTCACAATAGTGATGATATATAGTCACAATAGTGGTGATATATAGTCACAATAGTGATGATATATAGTCACAATAGTGATGATATATAGTCACAATAGTGGTGATATATAGTCACAATAGTGATGATATATAGTCACAATAGTGATGATATATAGTCAAAATAGTGATGATATATAGTCACAATAGTGATGATATATAGTCACAATAGTGATGATATATAGTCACAATAGTGGTAATATATAGTCACAATAGTGGTGATATATAGTCACAATAGTGATGACTTTATTCAACCCCTTTCCTATACTTCTATCATTTCTTGTATAGAATAGACAGTAAGGGAACCATGCAGTTACAGACAACAGTAGACTACAATAGGAATACGTAACGGCTCTCCTCTTTGGATCTAAGTGTTCTCTCTATCTCTCTCTCTCTCTGCTCTCTGAGGTCATGCCTTAGATAAGGGACTCATTTAGTGAAGCGAGGCTCCATTCGGGTCCTCTGAAAGGTTTGTCTGAGCTGAGGTTGTCTCTTCCTGGCTGACTGGCTGGCTGACTGGCTGGCTGACTGGCAGGCTGACTGGCTGGCTGACTGGCCGGTCCCAGTCCCACTAGTTCCCTTTCTCTCCCTGATCAGTGGTTATTTTAAGACCCTGCTCCTTCCTTCAGTGTCTACAGTGATTTAATTTACTTTTTTCTGTAGTGATGCTTTAATTATTCATTGCCAGAGCCTTTGTGTGTGTGTGTGTGTGTGTGTGTGTGTGTGTGGTGTGTGTGTGTGTGTGTGTGTGTGTGTGAGTGAGTGAGTGAGTGAGTGAGTGAGTGAGTGAGTGAGTGAGTGAGTGAGTGAGTGAGTGAGTGAGTGAGTGAGTGAGTGAGTGTGTGTGTGTGACAAAGCCTTTGTTTATCTCTCCTGTAGTGAAGTGTAGAGATGCAGAACCAGAACGGTTGACCTGACTACTAACTTTTGGGTTTGAGTTTAGGGTTAATGGTTTTTGAATGCCTCCAGGCATGGTGGTAAAGGTATCATGTGTTAACTGACTGGGCATTGTCTGAGACTGAACAATGATGGTATAGATGAGCTGAGCTATATAGATATATAACATCATGTCTTTGTCGTTTGTAAAGCTTAGCTGTTTGTTCTGTGTAGCTTTAAGCGACGATGTTTGTCTTACACACAAATGCAAATGTGTCCATGTATGTGTTCTTGGAATGAATATAAAATTGAATGTGTTAAAATGTGTCTTGTGTGTGTTTTCCTCCAGCCTGTCCAGGTAGACCAGAAGGAAGACCCTGAGGAAGACTCTGAGGAAGAGGGGGGGAAGGAGGGAGAGAAAGACAAGGAGGGAGGAGAAGAGGAGGAGGAGCCCAAACCTGAGGGAGAGGAAGAGGAGGGAGAGGGAGAGGAAGAAGCTAAACCTCCTAAGGCTCCCCGTCGACCCAGGATCATGCAAATTAAAGTTACACTGCTGGACGACACTCTGTTTGAGTGTGAGCTGGATGTAAGTCCCAATATTACCAAATCATTCCTTTATTATAGCGGGTATTCTGGGATACATAGCCTGGGGGACCCAGGTCGGTTTGTGCTGTCTTGCCAAATCCTATTAAATTGTCCGATTTTTATATATGTCATGCCGTGTTTGGCATGGCTGCTTGGCATGACAATTCAATATGATTTGGCAAGACAGCACAACCAGACCTGGGATCTGTAGGCTAGGGATACATCCAGTATTGGAACAAAACTATCCTCCACCACTTCTCAGACAAGGTTGTTTTTGTCATTGGTCAGCAGTAGCCTAACTACCAGCCTGCTACTGTAAGGTCCCTGGGAAACACACCGACATTCTGTTTGTCATTGGTCAGCAGCCTCACTACCAGCCTGCTACTGTAAGGTCCCTGGGAAACACACCGACATTCTGTTTGTCATTGGTCAGCAGCAGCCTCACTACCAGCCTGCTACTGTAAGGTCCCTGGGAAACACACCGACATTCTGTTTGTCATTGGTCAGCAGCCTCACTACCAGCCTGCTACTGTAAGGTCCCTGGGAAACACACCGACATTCTGTTTGTCATTGGTCAGCAGCAGCCTCACTACCAGCCTGCTATAGAAGATCTCAGAAATTCTCTCAAAGATTGTGCACAAATTTGTTTACATCTCTGTTAGTGAGCATTTCTCCTTTGCCAAGATAATTACATTTACATTTTAGTCATTTTAGCAGATGCTCTTATGATAACGGCACATCGACAGATTTTTCACCTAGTCAGCTCGGGGATTAGAACCAGCGACCTTTCGGTTACTGGCACAACGCTCTTACCCACTAAGCTACCTGCCGCCCGCTAATCCATCCACCTGACAGGTCTGGCATATCAAGAAGCTGATTAAACAACATGATCATTACACAGGTACACCTTGTGCTGGGTACAATAAAAGGCCACTCTAAAATGTGCAGTTTTGTCACACAACACAATACCATAGATGTGTCAAGTTTTGAGGAAGCATGCTGTTGGCATGCTGACTGCAGGAATGTCCACCAGAGCTGTTGCCAGAGAATTGAATGTTCATTTCTCTACCACAAGCCGCATCCAACGTTGTTTTAGAGAATTTGGCAGTACGTCCAACCGGCCTTACAGTCACAGACCACGTGTAACCACGCCAGCCCAGGACTTCCACATCCGGCTTCTTCACCTCCGGGACTGTCTGAGACCAGCCACCCGGACAGCTGATGAAACTGAGGAGTATTTGTGTCTGTAATAATGCCCTTCTGTGGTCATTCTGATTGGCTGGGTCTGGCTCCCAAGTGGCTGGGACTATGCACCCCTGCCCAGTCATGTGAAATCCATAGATTAAGGCCTAATGTATTTATTTCCATTGACTGATGTCCTTATATGATCTGTAACTCTGTAAAATCGTTGGAATTGTTGCGTTTTGCGTTTATAATTTTGTTCAGTTTACATCACAGAAGACTGAAATATACCAAAACCGTTTGACATAGAAAGACCGGATTTTCGGCGTTTAAAAAATATAGAATGTTTATTAATTATGAATGTATGAAAAATATTAATAACATTCCACCCGTAAGGCCACTAGAGGGCGATTTGGTCATTTAACTGCAGGAAAGAGGTCTACTGTATAAGTCCCAATTGACACCCTATTCCCTACATAGTGCCCTACTTATGACCAGAGACCTATGGGCTCTGGTTACAAGTAGTGCACACTATATAGGGAATAGGGTGCTATTTGGGACATAAATTGAATGACTGGCTTCTCTCCTGTTTTTTTAAACATGCCAAATGACATACATAGTTAAAGACAGGTTTATTGTGGCTCTGTATGACATCTCTCTCTTGCCTTTAGAAACATGCCAAAGGCGTGGAGCTGTTCACCAAGGTGTGTGACCACCTCAACCTGCTGGAGAGAGACTACTACGGTCTGGCAATCTGGGAGTCGCCCTCCATGAAGGTCTGTTGCTCTTAAGTCAGGGGTTCCCAAACGTTTTTGCTTTGTGACCCACAAATTGCTGTGTCTTTTGAGTTGTGACCTGATTGGCTGAATACCCGGGGCGCGAGGTGTTTGGAGTTGTCAACAAAGCAGCATGACAGAAATATAATGCCACGTTTTCGAACTACCGGTAGTTTCTTTGAGAAGATATATAAAGCGATCTGTGCATTTGAACAACAGCATAACTACACCTATTTCACTTTTGCGTGTCAAACACCGAATGACCACTACTGCACACACTGCCACTGTTTTGAACAGATTAGATTATACTATTATATTATATGATAGTAGATTATACTATTTAGAACGAGCAGGCAGCTCACGCACAAACGAGTGCAGCAGGGAGAACGCAACAAGCATGCAGATGAAATAAGTGAAAACACATTATCTAACTGGGGATAGCTAGCTAACATAATGTCACAACGCATGGACCACCCATACGTAAAAATGTATGCACACATGACTGTAAATCGCTTTGGATAAAAGCGTCTGCTAAATGGCATATTATTCTGAAATACACTATATATACAAAAGTATGTGGACACCCCTTCAAATTAGTGGATTCGGCTTTGTCAGCCACACCCGTTGCTCACAGGTACATAAGAATTAAGCACACAGCCATGCAATCTCCATAGACAAACATTGGCAGTAGAATGGCCTTAATGAAGAGCTCAGTGACTTTCAACGTGGCACCGTCATAGGATACCACCTTTCCAACAAGTCAGTTCATCATATTTCTTCCCTGCTAGAGCTGCCCTGGTCAACTGTAAGTGCTGTTAATGTGAAGTGAAAACGTCTAGGAGCAACAATGGCTCAGTTGAGAAGTGGCAGGCCATACAAGCTCACAGAACGGGACCGCCGAGTGCTGAAGCGCGTAAAAATCATATGTCCTTATTATCTACACTCACTACCAAGTTCCAAACTGCCTCTGGAAGCAACGTCAGCACAAGAACTGTTCATCGGGAGCTTCATGAAATGGGTTTCCATGGCTGAGCAGCCGCACACAAGCCTAAGATCACCATGCGCAATGCCAAGCGTCGGCTGGAGTGGTGTAAAGCTCGCCACCATTGGACTCTGGAGCAGTGGAAACGCATTCTCTGGAGTGATGAATCACGCTTCACCATCTGGCAGTCCAACGGACAAATCTGGGTATGGCGAAGGCCAGGAGAACGCTACCTGGCCAAATGCATAGTGCCAACTGTAAAGTTTGGTGGAGGAGGAGTAATGGTCTGGGGCTGTTTTTCATGGTTCGGGCTCCTTAGTTCCAGTGAAGGGAAATCTTAACGCTACGGCATACAATGACATTCTAGACAATTCTGTGCTTCCAACTTTGTGGCAAAAGTTTGTGGAAGGCCCTTTTCTGTTTCAGCATGACAATGCCCCCGTGCACAAAGCGAGATCCATACAGAAATGGTTTGTCGAGATCGGTGTGGAAGAACTTGACTGGCCTGCACAGAGCCCTGACCTCAACCCCGTCGAACACCTTTGGGATGAATTGGAAGCAAATTTCCTGCAATTCTATACAGTATGACATAACTAATGCTGTGTTCTTATGCTTAAACATTATAACAAAATCAATGGGGGCCTGATTGTCAATCTTCTATTTTGTTGATTGTAGAATAATTGTTCTCAAAGATTATAGGCTATTATTATCTACATACTTTCTATTTGGTTTTAGTCTTTTAAAGGGGAATGGATACACTTTAGGAAGTAAATCTAAGCAAAGAGATGTATTCAATCCATTAATCCTAAACATGTGCATTTAACATAAAAACATCTCTATATTTAGTGTTTTGATCGTCAACAAGGTTTATTTGAGCTATGGTCAGCGCCATTTTAAATTGCCATAGTAATGACTGACGCCGCACTGGCAGGAATCAGCTAATTGTCTGTGGTATTGAGTTTTCGCGCGGAGACTGAATCGAAGAGAGTGAGGTTAGGTGCGGACAACGAATATGGCATCAACAAGTAGTAATTCAAACATGAACTGGGTAGAGCCAGGCTGTATGAAATGGCTCCAAAAAAATCCCTCGGTAAACTACACCGGCTGCCCAAGGACCCACATCTTTTGAAGTGGCTCTATGTCCTGAAGAGGAAGGACGTGCCAGTTCGAGCTAGCAGGATCTGCAGGAAGCACTTTGCAGAGGCAGACTTCGCGATGAAGGCAACCGGGAGTTTCCAAATGGAAAGGAGTCATATGCCTACGTTGAAGCACTCTGCTTGCGCCTCCATTTGACATTTCGAGGGTTATGGTGTAGGTGTTAGCTACCAACCGACCATCATCAACATCGCTGCCTTTGGAGTCAAGCAAAAGCGACTGAACGGAGGAGGCGACGCGAGTCAATGCAATGGAGCCTGAGGTAACGTTAACCGGTCATGACTGTTGTTGACTAGGCTAGCGTTAGATACTGGACAACTTTGTTACAACTCTAGTTGAAGGTAATGTTAACTAGCTAATTGCGTCTGAAGTGTTTTGTGTAACACACCCCAGCAAATAACGTTAGCAAGCAACTCAACTGCAACTAAAATTGCAACACAGTTTCTCCGTGTACCCCTGTTATTAAGGAGTTACTGTAGTTAGCTTCCACCTCAGATAGTCAAGTACAGTAATACATTTTATTGACAGATTTGTTTTTGTAATGTTTTGTTAGCGCCACCTAATTTAGCTAGACTGAAGTTGATATAGCTAATGTTTGCTGAAATATAAATATGTCTGTCTGTGTGTGTGTGTGTGTGTGTATGTGTGTGTGTGGACAAAGCATAGAATACAGGTAGATTGTTAATGCCAACTGATATATTTGGGTTCAGTTGTCTTAACAAAACATTTGTTTGTTTTCAGGATGACATCTTCATCCCTGAGAAGGGGTTCACCCTGGAGGAACTGTGCAGGAGGCAGAGGAGGTACATGTTATTTCTAAGGCTATTGTTTATTTTAAGTATATGCAGTGATTCTTGAATATAACTAATAGATGCCTTAATTGTTTTCTTCCAACAGATGGAGCTGACGGAGGGTGAGATCAGTGTTGACCATAACTCGCTGTATGAACCTGAGAGCTTAGAATCTCAATCAATCACAGTGCGAGCCAAGATATACAATCGATCACTTTGGGGGAGTGGGCTGGTGTTCCAAAAATGGAGAAGGAGCAGGCCATTCAACAGCGAATTCAAAGATACACCCATCCATTAAAAAAAAAAGGGAATCGGAGTGGAATAGTTTTTTCACTAGATTTTTTAAAACCTGTTTCAACGGATGTGCTACCTTGTCCCGGTCCTGCTGTTTCGACTCTCTCGCTCAACCGATGAGTGCTCAGCTATGAAAAGCCAACTGACATTTGCTCCTGAGGTGTTGAACTGTTGCACCCTCTATAACCAATGTGGTTATTATTTTGATGTAAAAAGGGCTTTACATTTGATTGATTGTTTGCTGTGCTGGATGCTGTGTATTCACTAACGGTCTGAGTGATGGGACATTTTTATAGTATCTGTAACATATTTTGGTGTGTATTTAATCTGCATCTTAACTTCTTAAAGTGCCAATCAACAGTAGAAACAATAACAGTGTCTCCCTGCTCCTCTTTGGGTAAAAAGCTGAGGGATGGGGCTGGAGAAATGTAACCACTCTCAAATTCATAGACAGAGATATATAGATGCAAGGACTGACCATCCATAATATCAAAATTGTAATCCTGTTTCTGTGATCTGTTTTCACTACCATGTACCCAGTTCTCTTTGGATAAAGGCGTCTGCTGAATGGCATATATTATTAAAGTCTCATTTGACTCTACCAACTAGTTGCTCAGTGTAGTTACTATTCCTTTCCAACAGGTGGCAGCCAAAGCTAGTTGAAGTCACTACTCTAGCAACAGGGACACGGGATTAGTGCGCGTTGAAAGTAGTTGAATCTGCAAAGCAAATTGA
>NW_028161558.1:0-37500 GCF_964263955.1 Coregonus lavaretus | reverse complement strand
CTGTATAAGCACACTGTGACATCTGCTGATGTTAAAAAGGGATTTATAAATACATTTGATTTGATTTGATTTGATATAGGGAATTGGGTGCCACCTGGGACATCATGGTGTTTTACGTAGTTAGGTTACTACCTCCCGAGTGGCGCAGTGGTCTAAGGCACCGCATCGCAGTGCTAGCTGTGCCACTAGAGATCCTGGTTCGAATCCAGGCTCTGTCGTAGCCGGCCGCGACCGGGAGACCCATGCGCACAATTAGCCCAGTGTCGTCCAGGGTAGGGGAGGGAATGGCCGGCAGGGATGTAGCTCAGTTGGTAGAGCATGGCATTTGCAACGCCAGGGTTGTGGGTTCGTTTCCCACGGGGGGCCAGTATGATTTAAAAAATAATAATAATAATGTATGCACTCACTAACTGTAAGTCGCTCTGGATAAGAGCGTCTGCTAAATGACTAAAAATGTTATAACTCCTGTCTGCTGCAGTGTAACCTACGGCAGCTGTGAAGTCAGTGTTCGTGTCTGTTCCCAGAAAAGGGAGAAACGCGTGCCTCTGTCAGACCACTGTTTTAATAGCAGAAATGAGGTCAATCTGTTTGCATCAAAACCAGGGATTTAAATAAAATATGGCAGTCATTATCCTGAAAGTGTGGTTGATGCTGCATCCCAGTGGTTGGCTGGTGTCATTGCATTAACATGCAGTCAATGTTAAGTCAATGGTATACTGTAAATCTGTTAGCAAACTGTAAATCTGTGAGCAATCATGAAAATGTAGGGTCCAGCAGACTTGCAGTTGAAGAGTTTTACTATCTCTCTCTCTCTCTCTCTCTCCTCTCTCTCTCTCTCTCTCTCTCTCTCTCTCTCTCTCTCTCCCTCCACATCCTCCTCTCCCTCCCTCCCTCCTCTCTCCTCACCCCTCTCCTCTTTCTCCCCCTCCTCTCCTCTCCTCTCTCCAGGATCTAGATGGAGTGGACATCATGCTGGGTGTGTGTTCTGGGGGTTTGATGGTCTACAAGGACAAGCTGAGGATCAACCGGTTCCCCTGGCCCAAAGTCCTCAAGGTCTCCTACAAACGCAGCAGCTTCTTCATCAAGATACGCCCCTCAGAGGTCAACTTTATTTATGCGTTTGTTTGGATGTCTTTTAGCCCCCGAGAGGCCTACTCTCCCAAGAATCAGATACCCAGTACAGCTCTGATAAATGAAATGTCAAATCAATAGGTTTGTGGCTGTAGTGCTCTGCTAAAATGTGGGTATTCACCTGCTCTTCCAGCAGCTGGAGCATTACGAAAGCGCCATTGGTTTCAAACTGCCAAACTACAAGGCCTCCAAGAAGCTGTGGAAAGTGTGTGTGGAGCATCACACCTTCTTCAGGTAAGAGAATGCAATGTTGACGCTCCCCACGATAGGTTCTATCATTCTCACTTCTGAAGAACATCAAATTATTATTTTATTGTACTCAATGGAGAAGGGACATAGATACGTAATTACTGTAGTAATACATTAATAGTATGGCTATATATGCCTGTAGTTATGTGTAGTTTAGTAATATGGGGTTGTCCTACCTACCTTAGTGACTGCACTGACTAAGTCGCTCTGGATAAAAGCGTCTGCTAAATGACTTAAATGTAAAAATGTAGTTTGCTATAATTATAATCCAAATGGTTCCTCTGTCTGTCTCCATGTCCAGACTGACCTCCACTGAGGTGGCTACCACTCCCAGGAAGTTCCTAGCGCTGGGCTCTAAGTTCCGCTACAGTGGGCGGACCCAGGCCCAGACCCGCCAGGCCAGCTCGATGATTGACAGGCCAGCCCCCTGTTCCAACGCTCGGCCAGCAAGAGGAACTCACGCAGCCTGGACGAAGGTTTGTTGAATGGGACTGTGTGTGTGTGTGTGTGGGGGGGGGGGGGAGGGGGGATGGGGAGGGGGGATGGGGGAGGGATTGGTGTTTGTGTGTGTCTGAAGTGTGTGTGTGTCTGGAGAGAGAGAGAGAGAGAGAGAGAGAGAGAGAGAGAGAGAGAGAGAGAGAGAGAGAGAGAGAGAGAGAGAGAGAGGGAGAGAGAGAGAGAGAGAGAGAGAGAGGAGTGTGGAGAGAGAGAGAGAGTGTTTGTGTGTGTGTGAGAGAGAGAGAGATAGTGTGTGTGTGTGTGTGAGAGAGAGAGAGAGATAGTGTGTGTGTGTGTGTGTGAGAGAGAGAGAGATAGTGTTGTTTGTGAGAGAGAGAGAGAGAGAGAGAGAGAGAGAGAGTGTGTGTGAGAGAGAGAGAGAGAGAGAGAGAGTGTGTTTGTGTGTGTGTCTGTCTGTGTCTTTAGTGTGTGTGGTGAAAGAAAGCGACTTGTCCCTGTTAACCCCAGCAAGAGGTAAGTCTCTGTGTTTACTTCAGCCCCTCCCAGAGAGGAAAGAAGAGGATGACTGGTTACCATATCAACCACCCAACTCTGTAGTAACATTACCTTCAGGACCATATCAACCACCCATCTCTGTCATAACATTACCTTCAGGACCATATCAACCACCCACCTCTGTTGTAACATTACCTTCAGGTACAGTGACCGTACTGGCCCACTCCAGGGTTTATTTACCATCTCTCCGCTGGCCTCTTCTCAACTTCTAAGAGGCGCTAGCTAAGTCCTCCTCTCCTCTCCTCTCCTCTCCTCTCCTCTCCTCTCCTCTCCTCTCCTCTCCTCTCCTCTCCTCTCCTCTCCTCTCCTCTCCTCTCCTCTCCTCTCCTCTCCTCTCCTCTCCTCTCCCTCTCTCCTCTCCTCTCCTCCTCTCCCCTCTCCTCCCCTCCCCTCCCCTCCTCTCCTCTCCTCTCCTCTCTCCGTTATGTAACCGCTCCCGATATAACATCTGTTTTTTATTTCTGCTGACAACGTGCGGCAGGCAGGGCACAAGCCACTGATTAATTGTAACAACACAAAACAGATTCACTGTCTTACTCCCTGTGGGCTCTGGCAGCCCCATCTGCTACTGCTACCACTCTGTCTCAACACTAAACCCTTAACCCTGGCCAGCCAGCCAGCCAGTCACTACAGCACAGGTTGGCCTGTCTGTGGATAATGTAGTCAGCTTGTGTACAGTACCTAACCTGAATGACTCTGAGGATGGTTCTGCTTTATCATGGAGCTGACCGCACACCTAACCTGAATAACTCTGGGGATGAACTGAAGAGATGTGGAGTCAGTGTCTGTGCTGCACTTCCTCCTGTCATTCCAGACGCTGTCTACGACGCTCCATGCTTGTCTACCTAACCTGACTGACTGGGAGGATGCTTCTTCTACTTGTCTACCTAACCTGACTGACTGGGAGGATGCTTCTTCTACTTGTCTACCTAACCTGACTGACTGGGAGGATGCTTCTTCTACTTGTCTACCTAACCTGACTGACTGGGAGGATGCTTCTTCTACTTGTCTACCTAACCTGACTGACTGGGAGGATGCTTCTTCTACTTGTCTACCTAACCTGACTGACTGGGAGGATGCTTCTTCTACTTGTCTACCTAACCTGACTGACTGGGAGGATGCTTCCTCTACTTGTCTACCTAACCTGACTGACTGGGAGGATGCTTCTTCTACTTGTCTACCTAACCTGACTGACTGGGAGGATGCTTCTTCTACTTGTCTACCTAACCTGACTGACTGGGAGGATGCTTCTTCTACTTGTCTACCTAACCTGACTGACTGGGAGGATGCTTCCTCTACTTGTCTACCTAACCTGACTGACTGGGAGGATGCTTCTTCTACTTGTCTACCTAACCTGACTGACTGGGAGGATGCTTCTTCTACTTGTCTACCTAACCTGACTGACTGGGAGGATGCTTCTTCTACTTGTCTACCTGACTGACTGGGAGGATGCTTCTTCTACTTGTCTACCTAACCTGACTGACTGGGAGGATGCTTCCTCTACTTGTCTACCTAACCTGACTGACTGGGAGGATGCTTCTTCTACTTGTCTACCTAACCTGACTGACTGGGAGGATGCTTCTTCTACTTGTCTACCTAACCTGACTGACTGGGAGGATGCTTCTTCTACTTGTCTACCTAACCTGACTGACTGGGAGGATGCTTCCTCTACTTGTCTACCTAACCTGACTGACTGGGAGGATGCTTCCTCTACTTGTCTACCTAACCTGACTGACTGGGAGGATGCTTCTTCTACTTGTCTACCTAACCTGACTGACTGGGAGGATGCTTCTTCTACTTGTCTACCTAACCTGACTGACTGGGAGGATGCTTCTTCTACTTGTCTACCTAACCTGACTGACTGGGAGGATGCTTCCTCTACTTGTCTACCTAACCTGACTGACTGGGAGGATGCTTCTTCTACTTGTCTACCTAACCTGACTGACTGGGAGGATGCTTCTTCTACTTGTCTACCTAACCTGACTGACTGGGAGGATGCTTCTTCTACTTGTCTACCTAACCTGACTGACTGGGAGGATGCTTCTTCTACTTGTCTACCTAACCTGACTGACTGGGAAGATGCTTCTTCTACTTGTCTACCTAACCTGACTGACTGGGAGGATGCTTCTTCTACTTGTCTACCTAACCTGATTGACTGGGAGGATGCTTCTTCTACTTGTCTACCTAACCTGACTGACTGGGAGGATGCTTCTTCTACTTGTCTACCTAACCTGACTGACTGGGAGGATGCTTCTTCTACTTGTCTACCTAACCTGACTGACTGGGAGGATGCTTCTTCTACTTGTCTACCTAACCTGACTGACTGGGAGGATGCTTCTTCTACTTGTCTACCTAACCTGACTGACTGGGAGGATGCTTCTTCTACTTGTCTAACTAACCTGACTGACTGGGAGGATGCTTCTTCTACTTGTCTACCTAACCTGACTGACTGGGAGGATGCTTCTTCTACTTGTCTACCTAACCTGACTGACTGGGAGGATGCTTCTTCTACTTGTCTACCTAACCTGACTGACTGGGAGGATGCTTCTTCTACTTGTCTACCTAACCTGACTGACTGGGAGGATGCTTCTTCTACTTGTCTACCTAACCTGACTGACTGGGAGGATGCTTCTTCTACTTGTCTACCTAACCTGACTGACTGGGAGGATGCTTCCTCTACTTGTCTACCTAACCTGACTGACTGGGAGGATGCTTCTTCTACTTGTCTACCTAACCTGACTGACTGGGAGGATGCTTCTTCTACTTGTCTACCTAACCTGACTGACTGGGAGGATGCTTCTTCTACTTGTCTACCTAACCTGACTGACTGGGAGGATGCTTCTTCTACTTGTCTACCTAACCTGACTGACTGGGAGGATGCTTCTTCTACTTGTCTACCTAACCTGACTGACTGGGAGGATGCTTCCTCTATTTGTCTACCTAACCTGACTGACTGGGAGGATGCTTCTTCTACTTGTCTACCTAACCTGACTGACTGGGAGGATGCTTCTTCTACTTGTCTACCTAACCTGACTGACTGGGAGGATGCTTCTTCTACTTGTCTACCTAACCTGACTGACTGGGAGGATGCTTCTTCTACTTGTCTACCTAACCTGACTGACTGGGAGGATGCTTCTTCTACTTGTCTACCTAACCTGACTGACTGGGAGGATGCTTCTTCTACTTGTCTACCTAACCTGACTGACTGGGAGGATGCTTCTTCTACTTGTCTACCTAACCTGACTGACTGGGAGGATGCTTCTTCTACTTGTCTACCTAACCTGACTGACTGGGAGGATGCTTCTTCTACTTGTCTACCTAACCTGACTGACTGGGAGGATGCTTCTTCTACTTGTCTACCTAACCTGACTGACTGGGAGGATGCTTCTTCTACTTGTCTACCTAACCTGACTGACTGGGAGGATGCTTCTTCTACTTGTCTACCTAACCTGACTGACTGGGAGGATGCTTCTTCTACTTGTCTACCTAACCTGACTGACTGGGAGGATGCTTCTTCTACTTGTCTACCTAACCTGACTGACTGGGAGGATGCTTCTTCTACTTGTCTACCTAACCTGACTGACTGGGAGGATGCTTCTTCTACTTGTCTACCTAACCTGATTGACTGGGAGGATGCTTCTTCTACTTGTCTACCTAACCTGACTGACTGGGAGGATGCTTCTTCTACTTGTCTACCTAACCTGACTGACTGGGAGGATGCTTCTTCTACTTGTCTACCTAACCTGACTGACTGGGAGGATGCTTCTTCTACTTGTCTACCTAACCTGACTGACTGGGAGGATGCTTCTTCTACTTGTCTACCTAACCTGACTGACTGGGAGGATGCTTCTTCTACTTGTCTACCTAACCTGACTGACTGGGAGGATGCTTCCTCTACTTGTCTACCTAACCTGACTGACTGGGAGGATGCTTCTTCTACTTACCGTGTAGCTAACCTCATAATGACCTGACAAGATGTAGTCACAGTGTCTGTCTGCTGAACTCTCTGTCATACTGTAGTAAGTGGCTCTCTGACGATGCTCATCATTCACTATGTTTCTACCAAGTGATCGTTAAACCCACGCTTTATTCTAATATATGCCGTTTAGCAGACGCTTTTATCCAAAGCGACTTACAGTCATGCATGCATGCATTTTTAGGTATGGGTGGTCCCGGGACACAAACCCACTACCCTGGCTTTACAAGCGCCATGCTCTACCAACTGAGCTACAGAGGACCACAAAGAGATTCCACAAGGACTGTCTTCCTCTGTCATACCAGGCTCTGCCACGTTATCTACCACGTTATCTACCACGTTATCTACCACGTTATCTACCACGTTATCGACCACGTTATCGACCACGTTATCTGCCATGTTATCTACCATGTTATCTACCACGTTATCTGCCATGTTATCTACCACGTTATCTACCACGTTGTCTACCAGTGTTATCTGCCATGTTATCTACCACGTTATCTACCATTTACATTTACATTTTAGTCATTTAGCAGACGCTCTTATCCAGAGCGACTTACAGGAGCAATTAGGGTTAAGTGCGTGTCGTCAGCCCGGCCCGGCCTGTTCCTGCTTCCCGCACCGAGCCTATGGTGCGCGTCGCCAGCCCGGCCCGGCCTGTTCCTGCTCCCTGCACCAAATCTGTGGTGCGCGTCGCCAGCCCGGTCCGGCCCGTTCCTGCTCTCCGCACCAAGTCTGTGGTGCGCGTCGCCAGCCCGGTCCGGCCCGTTCCTGCTCTCCGCACCAAGTCTGTGGTGCGCGTCGCCAGCCCGGCCCGGCCTGTTCCCGCTCCCCGCACCAAACCTGTGGTGCGCGTCGCCAGCCCGGCCCGGCCTGTTCCTGCTCCCCGCACCAAGTCTGTGGTGCGTTTTGTCAGCCGTGTCCGGCTCGTTCCTGCTCTCCGCACCAAGTCTGTGGTGCGCGTCGCCAGCCCATTCCGGTCCATTCCTGCTCCACGCACCAAGCCAGGGGTGTGTATCGTCAGCCCAGTCCGGTCCGTTCCTGTTCCACGCACCAAGCCAGGGGCGCGTGTCGTCAGTCCGGCTCCGGCCAGCGGGGCTAGACAGGACCAGGGGTACTTTGGGGGGTTGGAGAGGAAGTGGGGATCAAGCCCGGAGCCGGAGCCGCCGCCGAGGAGGAATGCCCACCCAGCCCTCCCCTGTTTTTGCTCGTATTTAGGCGCGGTCGCAGTCCGTGCCTTTAGGGGGGGGTACTGTCACACCCTGGCTCGGGGACTCATTATGTTGAGCCAGGGTGTGTTCATTCTATGTTTTCTGTTTCTTTGGTGGGTGTTCTAGGTTGTCTATTTTCTATGTTTGCCGGTGTGACTCCCAATCAGAGGCAACGAGTGTCAGCTGTCGGCTGGTTGTCTCTGATTGGGAGCCATATTTAATCTGTCTGTTTTTCTTTCGGGTTGTGGGATTTTGTTCGTGTGTGTTCGTGTTGTACCATAGACGTCACGCATTCGTTGTTTATTGTTTTGTTCATGTGAGCATTTAATAAATAGAATATGTTCACTCGCAACGCTGCGCCTTGGTCTCCCTCATTAGACGATCGTGACACACGTTATCTACCACGTTATCTGCCACGTTATCTACCACGTTATCTACCACGTTATCTACCATGTTATCTACCACGTTATCTACCACGTTACCGGCCCAGTGAACTGAACACAGTGTGGTGGCCAACCGGCCCAGTGAGCTGAACACAGTGTGGTGGCCAACCGGCCCAGTGAGCTGAATACAGTGTGGTGGCCAACCGGCCCAGTGAACTGAACACAGTGTGGTGGCCAACCGGCCCAGTGAACTGAACACAGTGTGGTGGTCAACCGGTCCAGTGAACTGAACACAGTGTGGTGGCCAACCGGCCCAGTGAGCTGAACACAGTGTGGTGGTCAACCGGTCCAGTGAACTGAACACAGTGTGGTGGCCAACCGGCCCAGTGAGCTGAATACAGTGTGGTGGCCAACCGGTCCAGTGAGCTGAACACAGTGTGGTGGCCAACCGGTCCAGTGAGCTGAACACAGTGTGGTGGCCAACCGGTCCAGTGAGCTGAACACAGTGTGGTGGCCAACCGGTCCAGTGAGCTGAACACAGTGTGGTGGCCAACCGGCCCAGTGAGCTGAACACAGTGTGGTGGCCAACCGGCCCAGTGAGCTGAATACAGTGTGGTGGCCAACCGGTCCAGTGAGCTGAACACAGTGTGGTGGCCAACCGGTCCAGTGAGCTGAACACAGTGTGGTGGCCAACCGGCCCAGTGAGCTGAACACAGTGTGGTGGCCAACCGGCCCAGTGAACTGAACACAGTGTGGTGGCCAACCGGCCCAGTGAACTGAACACAGTGTGGTGGCCAACCGGCCCAGTGAGCTGAACACAGTGTGGTGGCCAACCGGCCCAGTGAGCTGAACACAGTGTGGTGGCCAACCGGCCCAGTGAGCTGAACACAGTGTGGTGGCCAACCGGCCCAGTGAACTGAACACAGTGTGGTGGCCAACCGGCCCAGTGAACTGAACACAGTGTGGTGGTCAACCGGCCCAGTGAACTGAACACAGTGTGGTGGCCAACCGGTCCAGTGAGCTGAACACAGTGTGGTGGCCAACCGGTCCAGTGAGCTGAACACAGTGTGGTGGCCAACCGGTCCAGTGAGCTGAACACAGTGTGGTGGCCAACCGGTCCAGTGAGCTGAACACAGTGTGGTGGCCAACCGGCCCAGTGAGCTGAACACAGTGTGGTGGCCAACCGGCCCAGTGAGCTGAATACAGTGTGGTGGCCAACCGGTCCAGTGAGCTGAACACAGTGTGGTGGCCAACCGGTCCAGTGAGCTGAACACAGTGTGGTGGCCAACCGGCCCAGTGAGCTGAACACAGTGTGGTGGCCAACCGGCCCAGTGAACTGAACACAGTGTGGTGGCCAACCGGCCCAGTGAACTGAACACAGTGTGGTGGCCAACCGGCCCAGTGAGCTGAACACAGTGTGGTGGCCAACCGGCCCAGTGAGCTGAACACAGTGTGGTGGCCAACCGGCCCAGTGAGCTGAACACAGTGTGGTGGCCAACCGGTCCAGTGAGCTGAACACAGTGTGGTGGCCAACCGGTCCAGTGAGCTGAACACAGTGTGGTGGCCAACCGGCCCAGTGAGCTGAACACAGTGTGGTGGCCAACCGGCCCAGTGAGCTGAACACAGTGTGGTGGCCAACCGGTCCAGTGAGCTGAACACAGTGTGGTGGCCAACCGGCCCAGTGAACTGAACACAGTGTGGTGGCCAACCGGCCCAGTGAGCTGAACACAGTGTGGTGGCCAACCAGCCCATTGAGCTGAACACAGTGTGGTGGCCAACCAGCCCAGTGAGCTGAACACAGTGTGGTGGCCAACCAGCCCAGTGAGCTGAACACAGTGTGGTGGCCAACCGGTCCAGTGAGCTGAACACAGTGTGGTGGCCAACCGGCCCAGTGAGCTGAACACAGTGTGGTGGCCAACCGGCCCAGTGAGCTGAACACAGTGTGGTGGCCAACCGGCCCAGTGAGCTGAACACAGTGTGGTGGCCAACCGGTCCAGTGAGCTGAACACAGTGTGGTGGCCAACCGGCCCAGTGAGCTGAACACAGTGTGGTGGCCAACCGGCCCAGTGAGCTGAACACAGTGTGGTGGCCAACCGGCCCAGTGAGCTGAACACAGTGTGGTGGCCAACCGGCCCAGTGAGCTGAACACAGTGTGGTGGCCAACCGGTCCAGTGAGCAAAAGAGCCACATCTGGAACCCGAGGGTAGTGTGTCTGTCTCTGTGTGGCTTCCAGGGAAATGACCCTTATGATCTCCCCCATTGCACATGAGACACTTCAGTTATAGGAAGGGTGTATAACCTGGCTGCCTGTAGCTACCATGCTCAGTGTTGAAACCTAGTGGAAGAAACCTCCTTTTCTGTTAGTTGCAAGTTTTGCAGTCTTTTGTAGAAGCATGCTGTCATGAACATGCATTCTGTGGACTTGGCTCTCAGTAGCCTACTGCTCACACGTTCTCGGGAATTAAAGCCTATTCAAACCTCCTTCTCTGTTAGTTGCAAGTCTGGCTGCAGTATTTGTCAGCATCTCAGTGATGTGCACTAGAATGATGCTGTTCTGAACATGTGTTCTCTGGAGGAGGTTTTTTTCTGCAGATGGAGGAAGGGGACTGGAGGAGCTTGTTTAGCTATTCTCCTGATCGGAGGACTAGAGGAGCTAGTTTATCTATTCTCCTGATCTGCATCTGAACTGTGAATTTCAGGACATTTGGAATTACAAGACAAACTTGCTCTCTCTGCTTTCGGCTCTAAGCTCAATGTTGCCATCTGCTGGTCGCTGTACCACAGTACAGTGCAGTGACTTGCTATTTGTTAAAGTACTGTACAGCCCACATGTTTGCAATACACAGTCCTGTATTTGTATCTGCTCATACAATAGAACCACAGTTAATCACTTAGCAACAATAGAACCACAGTTCATCATTCAGCAACAATAGAACCACAGTTCATCATTCAGCAACAATAGAACCACAGTTCATCACTCAGCAACAATAGAACCACAGTTCATCATTCAGCAACAATAGAACCACAGTTCATCACTCAGCAACAATAGAACCACAGTTCATCATTCAGCAACAATAGAAACACAGTTCATCACTCAGCAACAATAGAAACACAGTTCATCATTCAGCAACAATAGAACCACAGTTCATCACTCAGCAACAATAGAACCACAGTTCATCATTCAGCAACAATAGAACCACAGTTCATCACTCAGCAACAATAGAAACACAGTTCATCACTCAGCAACAATAGAACCACAGTTCATCACTCAGCAACAATAGAACAACAGTTCATCATTCAGCAACAATAGAAAGACAGTTCATCACTCAGCAACAATAGAAACACAGTTCATCACTCAGCAACAATAGAACCACAGTTCATCATTCAGCAACAATAGAACCACAGTTCATCATTCAGCAACAATAGAACCACAGTTCATCATTCAGCAACAATAGAACCACAGTTCATCACTCAGCAACAATAGAACAACAGTTCATCATTCAGCAACAATAGAACCACAGTTAATCACTTAGCAACAATAGAACCACAGTAATGCTCCTGGTTAAAAATGTCAGTTTCATTCACCTCTCTTAGTATAACAGTTTAATCTTTAAGCCGAGGAGGAAGGTGATTGGGAGTCTGATAGTGGTGGAGGTTGGAACAGGGTGGAAAATGCTGATGAAGCTGGAATAGGGTTGTAAAACTTTCCCCAAATTCCTGCTCCAGACCTTGACAGAGCTGTGGCTGGTGGACCAGAGTGTAGCTCGGCTGCAGCTGCAGTGGAGGTCCCTGGGCCCTAGTCTGAAGGAGAGGGAGTAGGCCCAGCAGACAGCCCTGTCCCTGGACACCCGGAGGCTGGCCTTGCTGGATGAGGAGATCCAGACGAAAATGCAGGAGGTGGAGCAGGAGGCCTTCCAGGCCAGGGAGAGAGCCACCATCCTGGGGGGAGAGGATGAGGAGGCAGGAGGTGGAGCAGGAGGCCTTCCAGGCCAGGGAGAGAGCCACCATCCTGGGGGGAGAGGATGAGGAGGCAGGAGGTGGAGCAGGAGGCCTTCCAGGCCAGGGAGAGAGCCACCATCCTGGGGGGAGAGGATGAGGCGGCTGGAGGGATCGTGACTGATGGTTTGTGCTGATGGACCGTGACCCACTTGACCACGGCAAGCTGCTTGAAATGTCTGCTGGAATATGTGGCTTTGCTTTGGTTCCTGAGAAAGCCCCAAGCACACACAGGAAGAGTAGCTTGAAGGAGAGCCTTCCGCCCTGTTGCTTACTCACCCAGGAACTGACCTTGTTTTTCAAGAGACAACGCCACACTTAACAAGCTGCTGTGTTGTGTTTTCAACTCGAAATGTCTGCTGGGATATGTGGCTTTGCTTTGGTTCCTGAGGACAATGTTACGTTATTAGCCACCGGCAGCCGCTGAGCCTGTGTGTGAGCTAAATAAAAATCAATATGACTTCCTATGGGATCCCGTCGGTCCCATCACACCCACTGTTCCGTGGGTAAATGGCAGAGGCTTAAAATAACTCTATGACGCTACAGCAGAAGAAGAATGGTCCTAACTTTTATAAATTATAATGGTCTTAACTTTCACAAGCAGAAACGTCTCACTGTGAGGATATCGTGACATCTTCCCCCACGCTTCTCTTATAATAACCACAGCTTGATATTGTCTGCTTCTTCCTCTGAGGTACTTTGCTCAGCTATGGATCTCTTGTTCTGGCCCCATTGTGTTCTCACTTGGCTTTTGCAGCAGCTTATAAAGAAGAATGTTACTTCTACAGAAAGAGGTATGGCACTTTGTGTGGTCACATGCCACCAGTCTCAGGCCATAGGATTCTGTCTCTGATCGGTTCTCTTCAGTGCCAGTGAAGGATGACTGGTTTGTGTTGTTGGATCCTTCACATCCTCCAGAGCCTATCCCAGTCCCAACTCCCATCCCCACAGGTACAGCCTCAAGTCTATGTAATTGCGCTGCACCCTGGTGGTTGCACGAGTAACTGTCTTCAATAAGGTGCCGTATGTATGGGGCAATTTGTACATGTTTAATGAGGTGTGTGAGTGTGAGTATTTTATTATGTTGAGTTTGAGTCATTATGTTGAGTGTGAGTCATTATGTTGAGTGTGAGTCATTATGTTGAGTGTGAGTCATTATGTTGAGTGTGAGTCATTATGTTGTGTGTGAGTCATTATGTTGTGTGTGAGTCATTATGTTGAGTGTGAGTCATTATGTTGTGTGTGAGTCATTATGTTGTGTGTGAGTTATTATGTTGTGTGTGAGTCGTTATGTTGTGTGTGAGTCATTATGTTGTGTGTGAGTCATTATGTTGAGTGTGAGTCATTATGTTGAGTGTGAGTCATTATGTTGAGTGTGAGTCATTATGTTGAATGTGAATATGCAGGAGACCTGATGCTAAGAGGCGCTAGCTAAGTCCTCCTCTCCTCTCCTCTCCTCTCCTCTCCTCTCCTCTCCTCTCCTCTCCTCTCCTCTCCTCTCCTCTCCTCTCCTCTCCTCTCCTCTCCTCTCCTCTCCTCTCCTCTCCTCTCCTCTCCTCTCCTCTCCTCTCCTCTCCTCTCCTCTCCTCTCTCCTTCCTTCCACTCCTCCCGTCCCCCTACAGCCATGGTGTCCACTCCAGACAAGAGCACTCGTCCGGTCAGCGCTCCCATCATGTCCCCCGTCTCTCCCGGGGATGCAGCCCCGTCTCCTGTGACCTCGGCCCTGCCCTGCGGTGAGCGGCGAGAAGCCTCCACCCCTGCGGGCCGCCAGTCCCGCTCAGCAGAGAGGAAGGCCAAGGTGGAGAGCAAGGTGGAGAGCAAGGTGACAGAGGTCTCCAAGACACAGAGTTCCAGACCACAGTCCACCCCGGAGTTCAAGGTATAACACTCACAGAATCAGAACACACTGCATCTTGGGATGTAACAGGGATACTTGGTGGTTACTATGGAGCACATTGTACAGTATTTAATTGGACACTCATTGAACCAGGTTGATTACACGAGGATGACACTACACGAGCATAACAAAATGGCTAGCAACAAATTGAAATGCAAGAGAGCAGTTCACTCATTTATATAGGCTTTATAGAGTGTCACTATTTGACAGAGGTTTATACAGTAGCTTTATTAACGCGAGGCATATCCATAGACATGTAAACTCAGCAAAAAAAGACACGTCCCTTTTTCAGGACCCTGTTTTCAAAGATAATTCGTAAAAATCCAAATAACTTCACAGATCTTCATTGTAAAAGGGTTTAAACACTGTTTCCCATGCTTGTTCAATGAACCATAAACAATTAATGGACATGCACCTGTGGAACGGTCGTTAAGACACTAACAGCATACAGACGGTAGGCAATTAAGGTCACAGTTATGAAAACTTAGGACACTAAAGAGGCCTTTCTACTGACTCTGAAAAACACCAAAAGAAAGATGCCCAGGGTCCCTGCTCATCTGCGTGAACGTGCCTTAGGCATGCTGCAAGGAGGCATGAGGACTGCAGATGTGGCCAGGGCAATATATTGCAATGTCCGTACTGTGAGACGCCTAAGACAGAGATACAGGGAGACAGGACGGACACCTGATCGTCCTCGCAGTGGCAGACCACGTGTAACAACACCTGCACAGGATCGGTACATCCAAACATCACACCTGTGGGACAGGTACAGGATGGCAACAACAACTGCCCGAGTTACACCAGGAACGCACAATCGCTCCATCAGTGCTCAGACTGTCCGCAATAGGCTGAGATAGGCTGGACTGAGGGCTTGTAGGCCTGTTGTAAGGCAGGTCCTCACCAGACATCACCGGCAACAACGTCGCCTATGGGCACAAACCCACCGTCGCTGGACCAGACAGGACTGGCAAAAAGTGCTCTTCACTGACGAGACGCGGTTTTGTCTCACCAGGGGTGATGGTCAGATTCGCGTTTAACGTCGAAGGAATGAGCGTTACACCGAGGCCTGTACTCTGGAGCGGGATCGATTTGGAGGTGGAGGGTCCGTCATGGTCTGGGGCGGTGTGTCACAGCATCATCGGACTGAGCTTGTTGTCATTGCAGGCAATCTCAACGCTGTGCATTACAGGGAAGACATCCTCCTCCCTCATGAGGTACCCTTCCTGCAGGCTCATCCTGACATGACCCTCCAGCATGACAATGCCACCAGCCATACTGCTCGTTCTGTGCGTGATTTCAGGAATGACAGGAATGTCAGTGTTCAGCCATGGCCACCGAAGAGCCCGGATCTCAATCCCATTGAGCACGTCTGGGACCTGTTGGATCGGAGGGTGAGGGCTAGGGCCATTCCCCGTAGAAATGTCTGGGAACTTGCAGGTGCCTTGGTGGAAGAGTGGGGTAACATCTTACAGCAAGAACTTGCAAATCTGGTGCAGTCCATGAGGAGGAGATGCACTGCAGTACTTAATGCAGCTGGTGGCCACACCAGATACTGACTGTCACTTTTGACCCCCCCCCCTTTGTTCAGGGACACATTATTCAATTTCTGTTCGTCACATGTCTGTGGAACTTGTTCAGTTTATGTGTCAGTTGTTGAATCTTGTTATGTTCAGACAAATATTTACACATGTTAAGTAGTTGACAGTGAGAGGACGTTTCTTTTTTTGCTGAGTTTATAATTTGGGTATACCTATAGCCCGTGCTCCAGTCGGAGGGTAGCAGCGCCGCCCTGTTGGCAGCCCACTGTAGTGTGTGAGCTCTGAGCTGTCTGTGTGATATTGCCACCACTACAGAGGGAGGGAGCCAGGAGAAGCAGACATCATGCCCCTGCAGTCACCACCACCAACGGGACAGGGAGAGAGAGAAAGAGCCAGGTTTGTGGCCTTTAGCAACGCCCAGCTAGCACAGCATGAGACGCATGAATTAACTGTATGAGTCTGACTGTTATATGCATGGGGAGGGTTATAATACGAAGAGGCTTTACTACTGTCTGTCTGTCTAAAATACAGATGCGTGGGATTTTAACATCTTAACTGTTTGTGTGTGTCTGACTAAAATATACATTAGACACAGGTATTACTACTGTATGTTTAGTCTCGCTTGCCAGACTCACAGCAGCTGTGCAGAGACTACTGTATGTCTGTCAGACTAAACTGTTGATACGTGGAGTGGGTTCAAACATGAGACGCATGACGTTTCTGTGTGTGTCAGACTAAACAAATAAAACATTGATGCGTGGGTGGGGGGGGGGGGGGGGTGGATCCACAACATGAGATGCACGTTTCACCATATTAACATATGTGTGTACGTCTAAAACATGTTCTACCAGATGGGTGTCGGACTAAATATTGATATGAAGAAACAGACCCATGGGGCTCTAACGTTACTGTACCTGCCTCTCTCTTCTCTCCTCTGGGGATCTCTCTTCTCTCCTCTCGGGGATCTCTCTCCTCTCCTCTGGGGGATCTCTCTTCCCTCCTCTGGGGATCTCTCTTCTCTCCTCTCGGGATCTCTCTTCCCTCCTCTGGGGGATCTCTCTCCTCTCCTCTGGGGATCTCTCTTCTCTCCTCTCGGGATCTCTCTTCCCTCCTCTGGGGGATCTCTCTTCTCTCCTCTGGGGGATCTCTCTTCCCTCCTCTGGGGGATCTCTCTTCCCTCCTCTGGGGGATCTCTCTTCTCTCCTCTGGGGGATCTCTCTTCCCTCCTCTGGGGGATCTCTCTTCCCTCCTCTGGGGGATCTCTCTTCTCTCCTCTGGGGGATCTCTCTTCTCTCCTCTGGGGGATCTCTCTTCTCTCCTCTGGGGGATCTCTCTCCTCTCCTCTGGGGGATCTCTCTTCTCTCCTCTGGGGGATCTCTCTTCCCTCCTCTGGGGGATCTCTCTTCCCTCCTCTGGGGATCTCTCTTCTCTCCTCTCGGGATCTCTCTTCCCTCCTCTGGGGGATCTCTCTTCTCTCCTCTGGGGGATCTCTCTTCCCTCCTCTGGGGGATCTCTCTTCCCTCCTCTGGGGGATCTCTCTTCTCTCCTCTGGGGGATCTCTCTTCCCTCCTCTGGGGGATCTCTCTTCCCTCCTCTGGGGGATCTCTCTTCTCTCCACTGGGGGATCTCTCTTCTCTCCTCTGGGGGATCTCTCTTCTCTCCTCTGGGGGATCTCTCTTCTCTCCTCTGGGGGATCTCTCTTCTCTCCTCTGGGGGATCTCTCTTCCCTCCTCTGGGGGATCTCTCTTCCCTCCTCTGGGGGATCTCTCTTCCCTCCTCTGGGGGATCTCTCTTCCCTCCTCTGGGGGATCTCTCTTCCCTCCTCTGGGGGATCTCTCTTCTCTCCTCTGGGGGATCTCTCTTCCCTCCTCTGGGGGATCTCTCTTCCCTCCTCTGGGGGATCTCTCTTCTCTCCTCTGGGGGATCTCTCTTCCCTCCTCTGGGGGATCTCTCTTCTCTCCTCTGGGGGATCTCTCTTCCCTCCTCTGGGGGATCTCTCTTCCCTCCTCTGGGGGATCTCTCTTCCCTCCTCTGTGGGATCTCTCTTCTCTCCTCTGGGGGATCTCTCTTCTCTCCTCTGGGGGATCTCTCTTCCCTCCTCTGGGGATCTCTCTTCTCTCCTCTGGGGATCTCTCTTCTCTCCTCTGGGGATCTCTCTTCTCTCCTCTGGGGATCTCTCTTCTCTCCTCTGGGGGATCTCTCTTCTCTCCTCTGGGGGATCTCTCTTCCCTCCTCTGGGGGATCTCTCTTCCCTCCTCTGGGGGATCTCTCTTCCCTCCTCTGTGGGATCTCTCTTCTCTCCTCTGGGGGATCTCTCTTCTCTCCTCTGGGGGATCTCTCTTCCCTCCTCTGGGGGATCTCTCTTCCCTCCTCTGGGGGATCTCTCTTCTCTCCTCTCCTCTGGGGGATCTCTCTTCCCTCCTCTGGGGGATCTCTCTTCCCTCCTCTGGGGGATCTCTCTTCACTCCTCTGGGGGATCAGCAGCATTCGCCCCGGGAGAGAACCGGCACGGAGATGGTGCGAGTGAGGAAGGTTAGATATCTGTCTACAGTTAGCTTGTGTTCCGAATGGCACCCTATTCCCTATCTAGTGCACTACTTTAGACCAGAGCCCCATTCCCTATCTAGTGCACTACTTTAGACCAGAGCCCCATTCCCTATCTAGTGCACTACTTTAGACCAGAGCCCTATTCCCTATCTAGTGCACTACTTTTGACCAGACCCATAGGGAATAGGGTGCCATTTGGGACACAGCCTCAGTGTTTTGCATGAGTCACCATCCTCATCCTCGCATCTCTCCCTATATTTTAAACTATTTATATTGCAAAAGGGGTAAAAATACACCATTTTTTGTTTGTTCGTAATGTTTATTTTTGGTCCGTTTTATTTCTCTGTCTTCCATCCTTGTATATCTACTGTACAGTGTCGTTATACAAGACAGAGCTGTTTGGCTGCGGAGTTCCCTTCTTAACGACTTCATGTGTTCACAATGATCAAAATACTTATTTGGACAGTTACGGAGAAAGAAAATCCGTTTTTTTTCTCTCTAGTTTCTACCATTTGTTTTGAAACTACTTAGGCTACTTATCCAACCGTATCAGCCTTGCAGAGGCAATACGTAAAGCTTTACTGTTGTGGACATCATTCAGGACTAGAGGGATAAACCAAATGAATGAGGTGCCTGTAAGTGAATGAATCTGGATTGACCAAGCCTGTGCTCTAGACAGTATAATGAGGAAAGGCCCTCAGCTGCACTTGTCTGCCACCTCAGTTAAGAGTCAATCAAATAAGGCAGTGAATGATGCTTTTGGTAATGCATAAAAAATGATAATGCACAACGATAATGCACGACTACTACTACTACTCAGCCGCAGCCTGTACTGTATGTATATGGTGGATTTATCTGTCAACATCTGGTTCTCTCTCACAGCTAGTCCTGAAATACAGAAACCACCAGGTTTTGGTAACTGTGTACGACCCGCGCGGTCTCCGCTGGTGACCATCATCACCCCTGGACCTTTGCACTCACCCTGCACACTGCTTCGCTGCACTTCCCATAGCATCTATGATTTGATCCATCTCCCACTTCTCCCACCGTGAGGAGCAAAGGCACCGGATGCTTGCAGGTCAAACAGTAAAAGTAAAAAAAAAACGAGAATGAAGGAGACCAACTTGTTCCTGTTTTCTTCTTCTTCTTCGTTTTTCACAGAAAAGAGCTAAGAAACATGAGGATGAAACTATTTATATCAGGCATAGCAATTTAATGTTGGAGGTTTGTATCCCACTCTAGAATAAGACCTTTTTGCTCTTTGACTGTTTGTTGCTGCATGTTCTCTCTCTCTCTCTCTCTCTCTCTCTCTCTCTCTCTCTCTCTCTCTCTCTCTCTCTCTCTCTCTCTCTCTCTATCTATCTCTTCCTCTCTCTCTCTCTCTCTCTCTCTCTCTCTGTCTCTCTCTGTCTCTCTCTCTCTCTGTCTCTCTCTCTCTCTCTCTCTCTGTATCTCTCTCTCTCTCTGTCTCTCTCTCTCTCTCTCTCTGTCTCTCTCGCTCTCTCTCTGTCTCTCTCTCTCTCTCTCTCTCTCTCTCTCTCTCTCTCTCTCTCTCTGCATGGGAGTTGTGTTCACTTGCCTGTTTATCTTTTTTCTGTTTGTCTTGACTCCTCTGCTCTATTCTCTCTTTCGTTTCTACACCCACCCTGTTTTCAGCTGAACCCTAACGGCTTGGCATGCACTCTTTTCCTCTTTCCGTCCAATGCAAGTACTCACTTTTACTTTGATCTTCCCTGCTGGGCACAGGCATCAATTCAACGTCTATTCCACATTGGTTCCACGTCATTTCATTGAAATGTCAAGGACCTCGTAGGGTCAGAGTTGAACAGAAAAGCAGCAGGCTCCGGACCTCGTAGGGTCAGAGTTGAACAGAAAAGCAGCAGGCTCCGGACCTCGTAGGGTCAGAGTTGAACAGAAAAGCAGCAGGCTCCGGACCTCGTAGGGTCAGAGTTGAACAGAAAAGCAGCAGGCTCCGGACCTCGTAGGGTCAGAGTTGAACAGAAAAGCAGCAGGCTCCGGTCCTCGTAGGGTCAGAGTTGAACATCACTGCTATAGAGAATAGTGGTGCCAGTTGGGACGTTGCCATGTCTTTGATTCATGATTATCATCACAATAATAACTGTCGGCTGGACTACTGCTGAATAACTGCTCAGGACTAAGTATCCTCAGGCACATTGCTGGGAGAGCCTATGTGTGTGTGTGTGTGTGTGTGTGTGTGTGTGTGTACGTGCATCTTCTGTGATTGTGTGTGTGTGTAGATGCGTGCATCTTCTGTGTATGTGTGTGTGTGTGTGTGAACTCCCATGTTGTGTGCATAAGAGGACTCTTACTCACACTCACCCCTCCTGCATACCAGCATACCATACTACCACCAGTGAAATGGTCACATGGTCACCTAGGGTCAAAGGGTAAATCTGTCTCTCTCTCCATTTGGCACAGATGATCAATGTGTATATAATTAAACAATACAGCCCGAGGGGCTTTGGTATATGGCCAATGTACCATGACTAAGGGCTGTTCTTACGCACAACGCAACGAGGAGTGCCTGGATACAGCCCTTAGCCGTGGTATATTGGCCATATACCACAAACCCCCAAGGAGACGTATTGCTATTATAAACTGGTTACCAACGTAATTAGAGCAGTACAAATAAATGTTTTGTCATACCCGTGGTATACGGTCTGATATACCACGGCTGTCAGCCAATCAGCATTCAGGGCTCGAACCACCCAGTTTATAATACATTATATACAGAAGTTGGATCTTAACTTGATCACTCTTTTTTCGCAGAGGATTTTCCTGCTGCATCGGTAAATTCTAATTAGTCTTGTGAGTCCCTGAAAAAGAGCAGTTCTCTTTTTCTTTATGTGGGGCCAGTCGAGTCATTGGGATCAGGGCTTGCTATCAAAATAATTTTGGACAGTCACTACCATCATGGGACTTTTATTAATTGTTTTATTCTGTGTTGTTACAGCATTCAACCCACATAATGCAGAGTGCATTTAATGTCTAAAAAAAATCTTTGAAATCGAAAACCGTTATAATTTTTTTATAATCAAACTGAAACCGAACTGACCTCAAAAAGCACTAATCGCTAGGGTAATGGACGAATGTGTCTAGCACTGCAGACTCAGTCTCTCTGTTTTGGATACTCTATAGCGTTTGCATAAGTTGATGTTGTTATTATTAGGTAACTTTAGTGCCTTTAGTTCTGGTGAGTCAGTTCTCCTTTTGTTTTAACGTTTTATTTCATTATCATGAAGCTGCTCATTTCTATTATTAGGCTATGTCATTTCTTTAAAGACATTGCTGCTGCTGGTATTGCTGTAAGATGTGATTTATTTTAAAGTATATATATTTTAAAACAGCCTCGTTTTGGTTTGTAAATTAAGTATTTCTTATTTATTTGATATGCGCAACTTGTTTTAAGTCCTTCACTATTTCAGCAGTGCTCTCTACTCGTTAGGTTTAGTGTTCCCCACTACAAGGATTAGCGGTTACCTTGTTCTGTTAGGTGATCAGGGTGGACTTTCATACCAGACTTCAGAGTATTGTTTGTTTATGTTTTTTTTTTTTTTTTTTTTTTTTACTTTTTGGGTTTTTATTTGCTCTTTTTGGAAAAAAATTTAATGGTTCAGTTGTTATTGTAATCTGGCATCTATCCTTTTCCCACCTGACTTTACATGGCTAGGCCTAATATCATGAGAGTGCTAAATCATGGCTGGCTGGAATGCTAAATCTTTAAATCACCAGCTCTCCTAGGGTATCCTCTTCATCAAAGACAGTATTCGCAATTCAGCTATTTCGTAAGACATACAGTGGGGGAAAAAAGCATTTAGTCAGCCACCAATTGTGCAAGTTCTCCCACTTAAAAAGATGAGAGAGGCCTGTAATTTTCATCATAGGTACACGTCAACTATGACAGACAAATTGAGATGTTTTTTCTCCAGAAAATCACATTGTAGGATTTTTTATTAATTTATTTGCAAATTATGTTGGAAAATAAGTATTTGGTCACCTACAAACATGCAAGATTTCTGGCTCTCACAGACCTGTAACTTCTTCTTTAAGAGGCTCCTCTGTCCTCCACTCGTTACCTGTATTACTGGCACCTGTTTGAACTTGTTATCAGTATAAAAGACACCTGTCCACAACCTCAAACAGTCACACTCCAAACTCCACTATGGCCAAGACCAAAGAGCTGTCAAAGGACACCAGAAACAAAATTGTAGACCTGCACCAGGCTGGGAAGACTGAATCTGCAATAGGTAAGCAGCTTGGTTTGAAGAAATCAACTGTGGGAGCAATTATTAGGAAATGGAAGACATACAAGACCACTGATAATCTCCCTCGATCTGGGGCTCCACGCAAGATCTCACCCCGTGGGGTCAAAATGATCACAAGAACGGTGAGCAAAAATCCCAGAACCACACGGGGGGACCTAGTGAATGACCTGCAGAGAGCTGGGACCAAAGTAACAAAGCCTACCATCAGTAACACACTACGCCGCCAGGGACTCAAATCCTGCAGTGCCAGACGTGTCCCCCTGCTTAAGCCAGTACATGTCCAGGCCCGTCTGAAGTTTGCTAGAGTGCATTTGGATGATCCAGAAGAGGATTGGGAGAATGTCATATGGTCAGATGGAACCAAAATAGAACTTTTTGGTAAAAACTCAACTTGTCGTGTTTGGAGGACAAAGAATACTGAGTTGCATCCAAAGAACACCATACCTACTGTGAAGCATGGGGGTGGAAACATCATGCTTTGGGGCTGTTTTTCTGCAAAGGGACCAGGACGACTGATCCGTGTAAAGGAAAGAATGAATGGGGCCATGTATCATGAGATTTTGAGTGAAAACCTCCTTCCATCAGCAAGGGCATTGAAGATGAAACGTGGCTGGGTCTTTCAGCATGACAATGATCCCAAACACACCGCCCGGGCAACGAAGGAGTGGCTTCGTAAGAAGCATTTCAAGGTCCTGGAGTGGCCTAGCCAGTCTCCAGATCTCAAACCCATAGGAAATCTTTGGAGGGAGTTGAAAGTCCGTGTTGCCCAGCGACAGCCCCAAAACATCACTGCTCTAGAGGAGATCTGCATGGAGGAATGGGCCAAAATACCAGCAACAGTGTGTGAAAACCTTGTGAAGACTTACAGAAAACGTTTGACCTGTGTCATTGCCAACAAAGGGTATATAACAAAGTATTGAGAAACGTTTGTTATTGACCAAATACTTATTTTCCACCATAATTTGCAAATAAATTCATAAAAAATCCTACAATGTCAATTTCTGGATTATTTTTCCTAATTTTGTCTGTCATAGTTGACGTGTACATATGATGAAAATTACAGGCCTCTCTCATCTTTTTAAGTGGGAGAACTTGCACAATTGGTGGCTGACTAAATACTTTTTTCCCCACTGTATGGCATATCTGATGCGTTGCGTTTCCGCAATCCCACAGCTAGGGAGAATTATTTTTTCTCGCCAGTTCATAAGACCTCACGTATAGACTACTTTTTCCTAGACAATAGATTTCTGCCACTTATCACGGAGTGTGATTACCAAGCTATAGTCATTTCGGATCATTCTCCCCTTACTATGAAACTACTTATACCAAATACACAGCCTAATTATCGCCCTTGGCGGCTTAACGCACTACTGCTACCAAAAGTTGCTTTTATATCATCTCAAATTGAGCTAATTCAAGCCCCTGGAATGTCTCCTACGACAGTATGGGAAACAATGAAGGCTTATCTAAGGGACCAAATTATTTCGTACGGCGCAAGATTAAGGAAATGCAATATTCAACGCCTAGGGGAACTTACAAATAAAATCTTGGATTTTGGATATGGATATAGCATATTCACAGTCTTCATCCGCAGATTTACTACAACAACATTTGACAATTCAGACAGAGTTTGATCTTCTTTCAACTCGACAAGCTGAAAATCGAATGAGTAAATCTCTATACTAAAATGATGAACATGGAGAGAAGTAAAGGGAACATGCTAGCACACCAGCTGCATCAGAGAACCAATCAAACCATCCCTGAGATAACTGACGAGCTGGGTAACAAATTGTCACGATCGTCGTATCGAGTAGACCAAGGCGCAGCGTGTTGAGCGAACATACTTTATTTAATTAAAGTGCACACACGAATAACAAAACAACAAACGATACCGTGACGTCCTAAGTCTAAACACAACCAACTGGAACAAGATCCCACAAACACTAAGGGAAAACCGACAGTTAAATATGGCTCCCAATCAGAGACAACCAGCCACAGCTGACACTCGTTGCCTCTGATTGGGAGTCACTCTGGCCAACATAGAAATACCACAACTAGAACTCCCAACAAAGAAATACAACACATAGAATGAACACACCCTGGCTCAACATATAGAGTCCCAGAGCCAGGGTGTGACACAAATGAATTGATTATTTAGAGATAAATTCATGCGATCATAACTTTTACTCACAATTATACACTTCGGAGTCCGCTGGAATTGGAAGAACAGTTCTCTGTGGAAGAGATTGTGTTGGCAATTAAATCTATTCAGTGTGGTAAATCCCCTTGACCCGACGGATTTCTGATCAAATTCTTTAAAAAAAAATGATCAGATCAACTTTCTCCTCTCTTGCTTTCCGTATTTGAGAAATCATTCTCCTCAAACTCTTTACCCTCAACAACGACACAATCATGTATTTCACTTATTCTGAAAAGGGTAAAACACCCTCTTGGTTCATTTAGGCCCATTTCTTTACTGAATTGCGATGTAAAGATACTTTCTAAGATGCTTGCCTGCCGTTTTGAGTCCTTCCCATTATCTCTACAGATCAAACTGGTTTAATAAAAAATCGTAATTATTTTTTCAACATCAGACATCTTTACAATATACTTTATAATCCCTCTTCATCTGACACTTCAGAGTAATTGTTATCACTTGATGCTGAGAAGGCGTTTGATCGGGTGGAGCGGGATTATCTTCTTTATACTCTCAAACTATTTGGATTTGGTCCCAATTTTATGTCCTGGATCAAAGTCCTTTACTCCTCCCCTATGGCTGAGGTGCGCACAAATAATAACCTTTCATCCTATCTCCAACTTCAACGTGGGACAAGACAGGGTTGTCCTCTATCCCCTCAGCTGTTTGCCATCGCAATCGAGCCTTTAGCCATAGCAATACGTAATAACTCCACTAACAAAGGTATTGGAAGAGGGGGCTTAGAGCATAAATTCTCACTCTATGTGGATGACATGCTATTATATATGTCTGACCCCGTAAACTGGTCTTTTAATAAATAAATAAAAATACAATTTAAAATAGTTCATCGGCTGCATTGGTCAAAGGCAAAATTATCCAAAATTAGACCAGAAATTGACCGATGTAAGCAGGCTCCTGCTACTGTATTGCACCTGTTTTTGACATGCCCGAAATTGACAGATTTCTGGATATACATTTTTGAGACGTTTTCTAAGATACTGGAGAGACCTATAAAACCTTCTGCCTTTATTTATTATTATTATTATTATTATTATTATTATTATTATTATTTCATTATTCGGATTGGCACCACAGGAGGCCCCAGGAGGCCCCTTCGAAGCTGCCTCCTTGTCAGAACGCTGAGTGTGGATGTGGTGCAGGGAATCAAGCGCAGGAACAAGGGTGTTCGTCAACAGACTTTAGTAATCCAAAATAGAACTCCAAACAGGTGAATAGCCAACCCAACCGGGAGGCAAGAACAAATTACGCACACACACAACAGTGCGTAAAAACAAGAAAAGGCGCACGCAGTGCGGACTCTCGACAACAAACAATACGAGAGAGAAAACCCATCAACAGTAACAGCTGACATAACAATCACACATAACACCTGCCCCAACACACGATAACTAAATAGGAAACAAAATCAAACACTAACAAGGGACAGGTGTACAAACAGACAAAACCAAACAAACATGAAACATCGAACGGTGGCAGCTAGTACTCCGGGGACGACGACCGCCGAAGCCTGCCCGAACAAGGAGGAGGAGCAGCCTCGGCCGAAACCGTGACACTCCTCTCCTTGTTCGGGCAGGCTTCGGCGTTCGTCGTCACCGGCGTACTAGCCACTCATCTCATCATTCCATTGGTTTTGTCTTGTTTTACACACACCTGGTTCATATCCCCTCATCAGTCCCTGTAGAAGTATTCCCTCTGCCCCCCATGTCTTTGTGTGGGATTATTTAATGTGGAGGTGTCGATAGCTCGGTGGAGCTGTATGTATTGTATCGCCGGGATTTCACCCGTGTGTTTTGTTTTTCTCCAGTGCGCCGTTATACCGCACTGTAGTTGTTTTACGCATTGCTGCGATACCGCTCTATTGGCCGAATAAACCATTTATTTTTCCTCCTGCTCGATCGGTTTCCTCCTACTTTTAGCCATTGGATAAAGGAAGTTATGCAACATCTCAAGCTAGAGAAAATACGCTACTCCGTTAGGGGATCTGCAATTACATTTTATAATATCTGGCAACCTTTCCTAACCTTTGTAGAAGAAATGGACCCTGCTAATTTCACAGCTCCATAAACCAACCCAAATTAGAATTTCTATCACTATTTTAGCTTTTTTTTACTTTTTGTTTTATAATATATATATATATATTTTACTATTTGATTATATTACTCATTTTATATCATACCTGCTTTAAGTCTGGTATTGGGGTGGGGCTCTGTTGGAGCATAGGGGGGTTGGGTTTGAGGCATGCAGCGCACAATTGACCCAGCGTCGTCTGGGTTAGGGGAGGGTTTGGCCGGACGGGATTTCCTTGTCTCATCGTGCTCTAGTGACTCCTTGTGGCGGGCCGGGCACCTGCAAGCTGACTTCGGTCGTCAGTCGGACTGTGTTTCCTCTGACACATTGGTGCGGGTTAAGTGAGCAGTGTGTCAAGAAGCAGTGCGGCTTGGCAGGGTCGTGTTTCGGAGGATGCATGACTCTCGACCTTCGCCTCTCGCGAGTCCGTAGGGGAGTTGCAGCGCTGAGACAAGACTGTAACTACCAATTGGATATCACGAAATTGGGGAGAAAAAGGGGTCAAAGTAAAAACAAAGCAAAAAAACACATTGGGGGACCAACCTGGCCTCAGATCTCTGCAGCACTAGCTGCCAAAACCAACAGCTTACATTTATGTAGACCAGATTTTGTCAGACAGATAAAACATTTTAGGCTTCAGGTACCATGGGACCATTTCACCAGCATTCACTGGCAGGGAGCCACACCGGTGCTCTGTAGTGAAGCAAGACAATGTTATCCCCATGCTTTACCTCTCAGAGCTCCTCTCTACTCTCTGGCTCTGTCCCAAATGGCACCATATTCCCTATACAGTGCACTTCTTTTGACCAGAGCCCTATGGGGCTCCCTATGGGCCCTGGTCTAAAGCAGTGCTCTATATACAGATGTAGGATCTTAATTTGATTTGAGCCCGTTTGCTACAGCAGGAAAATAATCCTTCAGCAATAGGATATGTGAATTATATTACGTGAATTATATTTAATGGATATTATTTGTAGGGGTTGATCAAAAAAACGTTTTACTGCGAATCAGGTCCGACATTTTTTACGTGGAAATGACAAACTTTAGACGGCTTTTTAAACCTCGAATACACTACAAGTTTTAATTTCCTGCTGTGCAGGAAAGTTCTCAGCAACAAAATAATTATCAAATTAAAACTCCTAGGGGATGTAGATTCTGTTCAGAACAGACGTGGTTTATGAATAGTTATTAGCCAGGAGACTGTAGTCTAATGGGTGTTGTCTTTTATCTCTCTGATCACGATCCCAACATGTGATAGATTGGTAATGGCCAATTACTCAAAATCACCTTCTGCACCATGAATATGGATCGGCACGGACACTAGACGGAGATGGATCGTCTAAAGTTCTATCTGCAGAGGAAGGAACAGAGTGGAGAGAACACAGGACAGTCTGTTGTTTGTCTATAGAACGTCATGTGGTCTGGATGGACTAAGGCCCGTTAGAGTCTGTTCATGTCATGTTGGTTGTCCTCTTTGTGAGGGACAAGGCCTGTTCCAACTTCCAACTGCATTTTGTTTGATATGATAAGCAAATCATCAATCATGTTGCACTCTGCTAAACTTGTAAGTGTGTCATTACCAGTCACTACCCCAAATAATGACATACTTTCTCCCTACCCCCTCCCAATCTGAGGGCTTCACCCTTTTGCCCTTCCTTGCTATCTCTTTCTTCCTTACCCTTAAACTATCCCCCCCTCTCTCTCTTTATCTATCATGCACTTCTCCTCTGCCCCCTCTCTCTCTTTATCTATCATGCACTTCTCCTCTGCCCCCTCTCTCTCTTTATCTTCCCCGCTCTCCCAATCGTTCTATTTCCCTTTGGTCCCCCCCCCCCCCTTTGCTCTCTCTTTCTCTCCCCTCTCCCCTCTCCCCGCCACCCCCCTCCACCTCCACCTCCCCCCCCCCTCTCTCTCTTTCTTTCTCACCCCATCCCCCTCTGTCTCGCCCTCCCTCCCCTGTCCCTCCACCCTCTCTCCACCCCTCCTACTCTCCTTCCCCCCCTCTCTGTCTCTCCACACTCCTCTCCCTCCTCCCAGGACCTGGATAAGACCCAGACAGAGATCATGCGTCACCACACCAGTATCAGTGAGCTGAAGAGAAGCTTCATGGAGTCTGTTCCGGAGCCGCAGCAGAGTGAGTGGGACAAGCGCCTGTCCACACACTCACCCTTCCGCACGGCCAGCATCAACGGACAGCTGCAGCCAGGCACTGACGGGGTGAGTCAACACCAACAGAACGAATAGAACGGGCCTCCCCATTCAAGTCAATGATGCCATAATGGGTGAACTGGCGAGTGTGCCAATGAGTTTACCAGTCAAATTGCCAGGGTTAGAGGCTCTAAGCCCCTTCTAGAGATTATTATATTTCTATGGAGTCAACAGAACAACCAGTCTTGGTACAGAACAGAGAGACAGAGACAGCCATAGCAGCCCATGGTACTCAGAGAGACAGAGACAGCCATAGCAGCACATGGTACTCAGAGAGACAGAGACAGCCATAGCAGCCCATGGTACTCAGAGAGACAGAGACAGCCATAGCAGCACATGGTACTCAGAGAGACAGAGACAGCCATAGCAGCCCATGGTACTCAGAGAGACAGAGACAGCCATAGCAGCCCATGGTACTCAGAGAGACAGAGACAGCCATAGCAGCACATGGTACTCAGAGAGACAGAGACAGCCATAGCAGCACATGGTACTCAGAGAGACAGAGACAGCCATAGCAGCACATGGTACTCAGAGAGACAGAGACAGCCATAGCAGCCCATGGTACTCAGAGAGACAGAGACAGCCATAGCAGCCCATGGTACTCAGAGAGACAGAGACAGCCATAGCAGCCCATGGTACTCAGAGAGACAGAGACAGCCATAGCAGCCCATGGTACTCAGAGAGACAGAGACAGCCATAGCAGCACATGGTACTCAGAGAGACAGAGACAGCCATAGCAGCCCATGGTACTCAGAGAGACAGAGACAGCCATAGCAGCACATGGTACTCAGAGAGACAGAGACAGCCATAGCAGCCCATGGTACTCAGAGAGACAGACAGCCATAGCAGCCCATGGTACTCAGAGAGACAGAGACAGCCATAGCAGCCCATGTTACTCAGAGAGACAGAGACAGCCATAGCAGCCCATGGTACTCAGAGAGACAGAGACAGCCATAGCAGCACATGGTACTCAGAGAGACAGAGACAGCCATAGCAGCACATGGTACTCAGAGAGACAGAGACAGCCATAGCAGCACATGGTACTCAGAGAGACAGAGACAGCCATAGCAGCCCATGGTACTCAGAGAGACAGAGACAGCCATAGCAGCACATGGTACACAGAGAGACAGAGACAGCCATAGCAGCACATGGTACTCAGAGAGACAGAGACAGCCATAGCAGCACATGGTACTCAGAGAGACAGAGACAGCCATAGCAGCCCATGGTACTCAGAGAGACAGAGACAGCCATAGCAGCCCATGGTACTCAGAGAGACAGAGACAGCCATAGCAGTCCATGGTACTCAGAGAGACAGAGACAGCCATAGCAGCCCATGGTACTCAGAGAGACAGAGACAGCCATAGCAGCCCATGGTACTCAGAGAGACAGGCAGCCTTAGCAGCACATGGTACTCAGAGAGACAGAGAGGCCTTTATTCTCTCTAGTCCCACTCAAAGTACCAACAGGATTCCTGACAACAACAGGATGTTTGAAAATTTTTTTTTTACTTTTGACTGGCTTTTTGTATTTGCTGGCACAATTTTACCGATAGGAATGTTCTGTTTATGTGCTTTCATTTTCAATTGAAGATGTGTTTTGACTTTCTTTGAGCAAGTTTTCTTGCTTTGTTGTTTTCTAGTTGTTACATGCTGACCAGACAGCACGCGCGAAAAGCATTAAACATTTATGGCAATTTAGCTAGCTAGCTTGCTGTTGCTAGCTAATTTGTCCTGGGATATAAACATTGGGTTGTTATTTTACCTGAAATGCACAAGGTCCTCTACTCCGACAATTAATCCACAGATAAAAAGGTAAACGGAGTTAGTTTCTAGTAATCTCTCCTCCTTCGGGCTTCTTCTTCTTTGGACTTTATATGGTGGTTGGCAACCAACTTTAAGGTGCATTACCACCACCAATGTTGTAGAAAATTGTCTTTGTCCTCATTCAAACACAAAGTACTTTCAGAGTTTTTGTAGAATTAAGATAGACTTTATTACAATCAATATAGTTCCGTGTCTGGAAACAATAGTGGTGGGCCCAAGCCCTGTTATGCAAAAATAACAGAGCCCTTTCCTAGCTCCGTTCTGACCCCCTAATTAATTCCCAAACCTATCAATCGATACTTAAACATGGCTTAAAACATGGCAGGTCCATAATCAATCTCTCAAACATAGACAAGCCTCCTCTCTCTTTATCACCCAGTGTAAACGCCCCTCATGCTGTGATCAACCATGTTTAGTCTGAACTGTTCGACCCTGGCTCCGTTCCAGGACTATACCTGAGGAGAGAGGCAAAGGGCAACAGTCTGGTTTCAGTCACTGATAAAGCAGGACAGCCGTGGATTAGGGAGGAGCGAGGAATTCGACCCGAAGACAGGTCAGATGAAAAAAGAAGAAACAGTCCTATTTCCCACACACAGACACCAGGCAGGGCAATGACTACACCAGTGAGAGGAACCAATTCAGTTCTTGCCTGGCAACAGAGATGTTCCCATGTTTAACCCTGGCTCCGTGTTCGTCATGTTGTGATTAACTATGTTTATCTTATAGTCTACTGAGTCTGAAGAGATTTAAATATAGTCTACTGAAAAATCCCAATCACCAACTGGACTGGAGTGTGGACCTCAGTTCATCTTTCAATCACCCACGTGGGTATATGCTCCTAAAAACCAATGAGGAGATGGGAGAGGCGGGACTTGCAGCGCGTCAAGCGTCACAAATAGAACCAAGCTCTATTTTAGCGCCTGGCTACACAGACGCTCGTTGACGCGCACGAGCAGTGTGGGTGCAGTGATTGAATCACATGTATGTGTACATTTATTTAGCAACGTTTCGAGCACGCGACGCGAGCGGTGTGGTCAGCGTGTTACTTTGGATTGCACAGAGTCATTAGTCCCAGTAGGGTTTCCTGTGGTCTTTTCTCATGTCATTCAGTTGTTGTTTTTGACACAAATCAATGTCCAGTCACTAATCTAGAGGATGCAATCATCTCAGTTTCAGTTTTTGACAAGTCAATGTCCAGTTTCTAGAGAATGGCAGTCAGATTACCCTCATTACAGGGGTGCTGTGTTGTGTTAATTTGAAAGAAAAGTATTATTTTTTTCATTTCCTCATACTTGGTAGAGAGAAATAGAGGATTTTTCATTCCCTAAGGATGTACCGTGCACAGGGTCATAGTCAGCAGACAGAATGTTTCAGAGAGTTTCTCTGTGTCTGTGTATCTCAGTGGACATGCTCTTGGAGTCTCTTTCTCTGTGTATATTCATGTGTGTGTGTGTGTGTGTGTGTGTGTGTGTGTGCAGGTGAGGACGGCCTCCCTATCACCTGCATACAGAGTAGTTGGTGGCGTATCAGAGGTAAAGGTACTCTAATTCAGTCCTTACTGGCCGTACAGGGGCTGGGCTGAGCTGGGCTGGGTTGGGGTGGGCTGGGCTGGGTTGGGCTGGGTTGGGTTGGGTTGGGCTGGGTTGGGCTGGTCTGGGTTGGGTTGGGCTGGGCTGGGTTGGGTTGGGTTGGGCTGGGTTGGGCTGGGTTGGGCTGGTCTGAGCTGGGCTGCAGTAAGAGAACACTAGCTGGCGTTTCTTTACCAGCTAACAATAAAGAACAGACCATGTTGTGTATGGTAGCTGTATGGAGGCTGTGCTGAGGCTGTGTGGAGGCTGTATGGAGGCTGTATGGAGGCTGTATGGAGGCTGTGTGTATGGAGGCTGTGTGTATGGAGGCTGTGTGGAGGCTGTGTGGAGGCTGTATGGAGGCTGTGCTGAGGCTGTGTGTGTGGAGGCTGTGTGGAGGCTGTGCTGAGGCTGTGTGTATGGTAGCTGTGTGGAGGCTGTGCTGAGGCTGTGTGTATGGAGGCTGTGTGGAGACTGTGCTGAGGCTGTGTGTATGGAGGCTGTGTGGAGGCTGTATGGAGGCTGAGTGGAGGCTGTATGGAGGCTGAGTGGAGGCTGTATGGAGGCTGTGTGGAGGCTGTGCTGAGGCTGTGTGTATGGAGGCTGTGTGGAGGCTGTGCTGAGGCTGTGTGTATGGAGGCTGTGTGGAGGCTGTGCTGAGGCTGTGTGTATGGAGGCTGTGTGTATGGAGGCTGTATGGAGTCTGTATGGAGGCTGTGTGGAGGCTGTATGGAGGATGTGTGTATGGAGGCTGTATGGAGGCTGTATGGAGGCTGTGCTGAGGCTGTGCTGAGTCTGTGTGTATGGAGGCTGTATGGAGGCTGTGTGGAGGCTGTGTGGAGACTGTGCGGAGGCTGAGTGGAGGCTGTGCTGAGGCTGTGTGTATGGAGACTGTGTGGAGGCTGTATGGAGGCTGTATGGAGGCTGAGTGGAGGCTGTATGGAGGCTGAGTGGAGGCTGTATGGAGGCTGTGTGGAGGCTGTGCTGAGGCTGTGTGTGTGGAGGCTGTGTGGAGGCTGTGCTGAGGCTGTGTGTATGGTAGCTGTGTGGAGGCTATGCTGAGGCTGTGTGTATGGAGGCTGTGTGTATGGAGGCTGTGTGGAGGCTGTATGGAGGCTGAGTGGAGGCTGTATGGAGGCTGAGTGGAGGCTGTATGGAGGCTGTGTGGAGGCTGTGCTGAGGCTGTGTGTATGGAGGCTGTGTGGAGGCTGTGCTGAGGCTGTGTGTATGGAGGCTGTGTGTATGGAGGCTGTGTGGAGGCTGTGCTGAGGCTGTGTGTATGGAGGCTGTGTGGAGGCTGTGTGGAGGCTGTATGGAGGCTGAGTGGAGGCTGTATGGAGGCTGTATGGAGGATGTGTGTATGGAGGCTGTATGGAGGCTGTGTGGAGGCTGTATGGAGGATGTGTGTATGGAGGCTGTATGGAGGCTGTGCTGAGGCTGTGCTGAGTCTGTGTGTATGGAGGCTGTATGGAGGCTGTGTGGAGGCTGTGTGGAGACTGTGCGGAGGCTGAGTGGAGGCTGTGCTGAGGCTGTGTGTATGGAGGCTTTGTGGAGGCTGTATGGAGGCTGTATGGAGGCTGTGTGGAGGCTGTATGGAGGCTGTATGGAGGCTGTGCTGAGGCTGTGCTGAGTCTGTGTGTATGGAGACTGTATGGGGGCTGTATGGAGGCTGTATGGAGGCTGTATGGAGGCTGTATGGAGGCTGTGCTGAGGCTGTGCTGAGTCTGTGTGTATGGAGGCTGTATGGAGGCTGTGTGGAGGCTGTGTGGAGGCTGTGTGGAGGCTGAGTGGAGGCTGTGTGGAGGCTGTGTGGAGACTGTATGGGGGCTGTGTGGAGGCTGTGTGGAGGCTGTGTGGAGACTGTATGGGGGCTGTGTGGAGGCTGTGTGGAGGCTGTGTGGAGGCTGTATGGAGGCTGTGTGTATGGAGGCTGTGTGTATGGAGGCTGTGTGTATGGAGGCTGTGTGGAGGCTGTGTGGAGGCTGTATGGAGGCTGTGCTGAGGCTGTGTGTGTGGAGGCTGTGTGGAGGCTGTGCTGAGGCTGTGTGTATGGTAGCTGTGTGGAGGCTGTGCTGAGGCTGTGTGTATGGAGGCTGTGTGGAGACTGTGCTGAGGCTGTGTGTATGGAGGCTGTGTGGAGGCTGTATGGAGGCTGAGTGGAGGCTGTATGGAGGCTGTGTGGAGGCTGTGCTGAGGCTGTGTGTATGGAGGCTGTGTGGAGGCTGTGCTGAGGCTGTGTGTATGGAGGCTGTGTGGAGGCTGTGTGGAGGCTGTGCTGAGGCTGTGTGTATGGAGGCTGTGTGGAGGCTGTGTGGAGGCTGTATGGAGGCTGAGTGGAGGCTGTATGGAGGCTGTATGGAGGATGTGTGTATGGAGGCTGTATGGAGGCTGTATGGAGGCTGTATGGAGGATGTGTGTATGGAGGCTGTATGGAGGCTGTATGGAGGCTGTGCTGAGGCTGTGCTGAGTCTGTGTGTATGGAGGCTGTATGGAGGCTGTGTGGAGGCTGTGTGGAGACTGTGCGGAGGCTGAGTGGAGGCTGTGCTGAGGCTGTGTGTATGGAGGCTGTGTGGAGGCTGTATGGAGGCTGTATGGAGGCTGAGTGGAGGCTGTATGGAGGCTGAGTGGAGGCTGTATGGAGGCTGTGTGGAGGCTGTGCTGAGGCTGTGTGTGTGGAGGCTGTGTGGAGGCTGTGCTGAGGCTGTGTGTATGGTAGCTGTGTGGAGGCTGTGCTGAGGCTGTGTGTATGGAGGCTGTGTGGAGACTGTGCTGAGGCTGTGTGTATGGAGGCTGTGTGGAGGCTGTGTGGAGGCTGAGTGGAGGCTGTATGGAGGCTGAGTGGAGGCTGTATGGAGGCTGTGTGGAGGCTGTGCTGAGGCTGTGTGTATGGAGGCTGTGTGGAGGCTGTGCTGAGGCTGTGTGTATGGAGGCTGTGTGTATGGAGGCTGTGTGGAGGCTGTGCTGAGGCTGTGTGTATGGAGGCTGTGTGGAGGCTGTATGGAGGCTGAGTGGAGGCTGTATGGAGGCTGTATGGAGGATGTGTGTATGGAGGCTGTATGGAGGCTGTATGGAGGCTGTGTGGAGGCTGTATGGAGGATGTGTGTATGGAGGCTGTATGGAGGCTGTATGGAGGCTGTGCTGAGGCTGTGCTGAGTCTGTGTGTATGGAGGCTGTATGGAGGCTGTGTGGAGGCTGTGTGGAGACTGTGCGGAGGCTGAGTGGAGGCTGTGCTGAGGCTGTGTGTATGGAGGCTGTGTGGAGGCTGTATGGAGGCTGTATGGAGGCTGTGTGGAGGCTGAGTGTATGGAGGCTGTATGGAGGCTGTATGGAGGCTGTATGGAGGCTGTGCTGAGGCTGTGCTGAGTCTGTGTGTATGGAGACTGTATGGGGGCTGTATGGAGGCTGTATGGAGGCTGTATGGAGGCTGTATGGAGGCTGTGCTGAGGCTGTGCTGAGTCTGTGTGTATGGAGGCTGTATGGAGGCTGTATGGGGGCTGTATGGAGGCTGTGCGGAGGCTGAGTTGAGGCTGTATGGAGGCTGTGTGGAGGCTGTGTGGAGGCTGTGTGGAGGCTGAGTGGAGGCTGTGTGGAGGCTGTGTGGAGACTGTATGGGGGCTGTGTGGAGGCTGTGTGGAGGCTGTGTGGAGGCTGTATGGGGGCTGTGTGGAGGCTGTGTGGAGGCTGTGTGGAGGCTGTATGGGGGCTGTGTGGAGGCTGTGTGGAGACTGTATGGAGGCTGTGTGGAGGCTGTGTGGGGGCTGTGTGGAGGCTGTGTGTATGGAGGCTGTGTGTATGGAGGCTGTGTGTATGGAGGCTGTGTGTATGGAGGCTGTGTGGAGGCTGTGTGGAGGCTGTGTGGAATCAGCTGCCTATCTTCACCCACAGGACTGCCCCCGCAGCGACTTACCTTTATAGGTGCCCCCTTCCAAACCATACCCCCTAACCTTTCCCAAACCCCGCCCCCTCACCAATGCCTCCGTTCCATGATTGGCTGCTGCCAGCTTTGTCTTCCTGCTTTGATCTGCCAATCAAATCGCATGGCTGGGTTTGACCCGATAGTAGTGAAGCTGCATGACTCTGTGATGATGATCGTGTCTGACAAAGTGATAAGAGACTGAAGAACAAAAAAACTAAACTAGCAAACAACCAACAACAACAACAAAAAACTGACCCCATCCTCCTCTTCATTTCATTATCTCTCCTCCTCCCTGACCTGTATCTCTCCCTCACTGGTTGTTTTATGTTCTCTCTGTCTGTATGGAGGCTGTATGGAGGCTGTGCTGAGGCTGTGCTGAGTCTGTGTGTATGGAGGCTGTATGGAGGCTGTGTGGAGGCTGTGTGGAGACTGTGCGGAGGCTGAGTGGAGGCTGTGCTGAGGCTGTGTGTATGGAGGCTGTGTGGAGGCTGTATGGAGGCTGTATGGAGGCTGTGTGGAGGCTGAGTGTATGGAGGCTGTATGGAGGCTGTATGGAGGCTGTATGGAGGCTGTGCTGAGGCTGTGCTGAGTCTGTGTGTATGGAGACTGTATGGGGGCTGTATGGAGGCTGTATGGAGGCTGTATGGAGGCTGTATGGAGGCTGTGCTGAGGCTGTGCTGAGTCTGTGTGTATGGAGGCTGTATGGAGGCTGTATGGGGGCTGTATGGAGGCTGTGCGGAGGCTGAGTTGAGGCTGTATGGAGGCTGTGTGGAGGCTGTGTGGAGGCTGTGTGGAGGCTGTGTGGAGGCTGAGTGGAGGCTGTGTGGAGGCTGTGTGGAGACTGTATGGGGGCTGTGTGGAGGCTGTGTGGAGGCTGTGTGGAGGCTGTATGGGGGCTGTGTGGAGGCTGTGTGGAGGCTGTGTGGAGGCTGTATGGGGGCTGTGTGGAGGCTGTGTGGAGGCTGTGTGGAGGCTGTATGGGGGCTGTGTGGAGGCTGTGTGGAGACTGTATGGAGGCTGTGTGGAGGCTGTGTGGGGGCTGTGTGGAGGCTGTGTGTATGGAGGCTGTGTGTATGGAGGCTGTGTGTATGGAGGCTGTGTGTATGGAGGCTGTGTGGAGGCTGTGTGGAGGCTGTGTGGAATCAGCTGCCTATCTTCACCCACAGGACTGCCCCCGCAGCGACTTACCTTTATAGGTGCCCCCTTCCAAACCATACCCCCTAACCTTTCCCAAACCCCGCCCCCTCACCAATGCCTCCGTTCCATGATTGGCTGCTGCCAGCTTTGTCTTCCTGCTTTGATCTGCCAATCAAATCGCATGGCTGGGTTTGACCCGATAGTAGTGAAGCTGCATGACTCTGTGATGATGATCGTGTCTGACAAAGTGATAAGAGACTGAAGAACAAAAAAACTAAACTAGCAAACAACCAACAACAACAACAAAAAACTGACCCCATCCTCCTCTTCATTT
>NW_028161559.1:97500-229632 GCF_964263955.1 Coregonus lavaretus | reverse complement strand
CAGCTGAATCTCCACAGTTAGAAACCAGTAGAGTAGAAACCAGCTGAATCTCCACAGTTAGAAACCAGTAGAGTAGAAACCAGCTGAATCTCCACATAGTTAGAAACCAGTAGAGTAGAAACCAGCTGAATCTCCACATAGTTAGAAACCAGTAGAGTAGAAACCAGCTGAATCTCCACATAGTTAGAAACCAGTAGAGTAGAAACCAGCTGAATCTCCACATAGTTAGAAACCAGTAGAGTAGAAACCAGCTGAATCTCCACATAGTTAGAAACCAGTAGAGTAGAAACCAGCTGAATCTCCACATAGTTAGAAACCAGTAGAGTAGAAACCAGCTGAATCTCCACATAGTTAGAAACCAGTATAGTAGAAACCAGCTGAATCTCCACAGTTAGAAACCAGTAGAGTAGAAACCAGCTGAATCTCCACAGTTAGAAACCAGTAGAGTAGAAACCAGCTGAATCTCCACATAGTTAGAAACCAGTAGAGTAGAAACCAGCTGAATCTCCACATAGTTAGAAACCAGTAGAGTAGAAACCAGCTGAATCTCCACATAGTTAGAAACCAGTAGAGTAGAAACCAGCTGAATCTCCACATAGTTAGAAACCAGTAGAGTAGAAACCAGCTGAATCTCCACATAGTTAGAAACCAGTAGAGTAGAAACCAGCTGAATCTCCACATAGTTAGAAACCAGTATAGTAGAAACCAGCTGAATCTCCACAGTTAGAAACCAGTAGAGTAGAAACCAGCTGAATCTCCACAGTTAGAAACCAGTAGAGTAGAAACCAGCTGAATCTCCACATAGTTAGAAACCAGTAGAGTAGAAACCAGCTGAATCTCCACATAGTTAGAAACCAGTAGAGTAGAAACCAGCTGAATCTCCACATAGTTAGAAACCAGTAGAGTAGAAACCAGCTGAATCTCCACATAGTTAGAAACCAGTAGAGTAGAAACCAGCTGAATCTCCACATAGTTAGAAACCAGTAGAGTAGAAACCAGCTGAATCTCCACATAGTTAGAAACCAGTATAGTAGAAACCAGCTGAATCTCCACAGTTAGAAACCAGTAGAGTAGAAACCAGCTGAATCTCCACAGTTAGAAACCAGTAGAGTAGAAACCAGCTGAATCTCCACATAGTTAGAAACCAGTAGAGTAGAAACCAGCTGAATCTCCACATAGTTAGAAACCAGTAGAGTAGAAACCAGCTGAATCTCCACATAGTTAGAAACCAGTAGAGTAGAAACCAGCTGAATCTCCACATAGTTAGAAACCAGTAGAGTAGAAACCAGCTGAATCTCCACATAGTTAGAAACCAGTAGAGTAGAAACCAGCTGAATCTCCACATAGTTAGAAACCAGTAGAGTAGAAACCAGCTGAATCTCCACATAGTTAGAAACCAGTAGAGTAGAAACCAGCTGAATCTCCACATAGTTAGAAACCAGTAGAGTAGAAACCAGCTGAATCTCCACATAGTTAGAAACCAGTAGAGTAGAAACCAGCTGAATCTCCACAGTTAGAAACCAGTAGAGTAGAAACCAGCTGAATCTCCACAGTTAGAAACCAGTAGAGTAGAAACCAGCTGAATCTCCACATAGTTAGAAACCAGTAGAGTAGAAACCAGCTGAATCTCCACATAGTTAGAAACCAGTAGAGTAGAAACCAGCTGAATCTCCACATAGTTAGAAACCAGTAGAGTAGAAACCAGCTGAATCTCCACATAGTTAGAAACCAGTAGAGTAGAAACCAGCTGAATCTCCACATAGTTAGAAACCAGTAGAGTAGAAACCAGCTGAATCTCCACATAGTTAGAAACCAGTAGAGTAGAAACCAGCTGAATCTCCACATAGTTAGAAACCAGTATAGTAGAAACCAGCTGAATCTCCACAGTTAGAAACCAGTAGAGTAGAAACCAGCTGAATCTCCACAGTTAGAAACCAGTAGAGTAGAAACCAGCTGAATCTCCACATAGTTAGAAACCAGTAGAGTAGAAACCAGCTGAATCTCCACATAGTTAGAAACCAGTAGAGTAGAAACCAGCTGAATCTCCACATAGTTAGAAACCAGTAGAGTAGAAACCAGCTGAATCTCCACATAGTTAGAAACCAGTAGAGTAGAAACCAGCTGAATCTCCACATAGTTAGAAACCAGTAGAGTAGAAACCAGCTGAATCTCCACATAGTTAGAAACCAGTATAGTAGAAACCAGCTGAATCTCCACAGTTAGAAACCAGTAGAGTAGAAACCAGCTGAATCTCCACAGTTAGAAACCAGTAGAGTAGAAACCAGCTGAATCTCCACATAGTTAGAAACCAGTAGAGTAGAAACCAGCTGAATCTCCACATAGTTAGAAACCAGTAGAGTAGAAACCAGCTGAATCTCCACATAGTTAGAAACCAGTAGAGTAGAAACCAGCTGAATCTCCACATAGTTAGAAACCAGTAGAGTAGAAACCAGCTGAATCTCCACATAGTTAGAAACCAGTAGAGTAGAAACCAGCTGAATCTCCACATAGTTAGAAACCAGTATAGTAGAAACCAGCTGAATCTCCACAGTTAGAAACCAGTAGAGTAGAAACCAGCTGAATCTCCACAGTTAGAAACCAGTAGAGTAGAAACCAGCTGAATCTCCACATAGTTAGAAACCAGTAGAGTAGAAACCAGCTGAATCTCCACATAGTTAGAAACCAGTAGAGTAGAAACCAGCTGAATCTCCACATAGTTAGAAACCAGTAGAGTAGAAACCAGCTGAATCTCCACATAGTTAGAAACCAGTAGAGTAGAAACCAGCTGAATCTCCACATAGTTAGAAACCAGTAGAGTAGAAACCAGCTGAATCTCCACATAGTTAGAAACCAGTATAGTAGAAACCAGCTGAATCTCCACAGTTAGAAACCAGTAGAGTAGAAACCAGCTGAATCTCCACAGTTAGAAACCAGTAGAGTAGAAACCAGCTGAATCTCCACATAGTTAGAAACCAGTAGAGTAGAAACCAGCTGAATCTCCACATAGTTAGAAACCAGTAGAGTAGAAACCAGCTGAATCTCCACATAGTTAGAAACCAGTAGAGTAGAAACCAGCTGAATCTCCACATAGTTAGAAACCAGTAGAGTAGAAACCAGCTGAATCTCCACATAGTTAGAAACCAGTAGAGTAGAAACCAGCTGAATCTCCACATAGTTAGAAACCAGTAGAGTAGAAACCAGCTGAATCTCCACATAGTTAGAAACCAGTAGAGTAGAAACCAGCTGAATCTCCACATAGTTAGAAACCAGTAGAGTAGAAACCAGCTGAATCTCCACATAGTTAGAAACCAGTAGAGTAGAAACCAGCTGAATCTCCACATAGTTAGAAACCAGTATAGTAGAAACCAGCTGAATCTCCACAGTTAGAAACCAGTAGAGTAGAAACCAGCTGAATCTCCACAGTTAGAAACCAGTAGAGTAGAAACCAGCTGAATCTCCACATAGTTAGAAACCAGTAGAGTAGAAACCAGCTGAATCTCCACATAGTTAGAAACCAGTAGAGTAGAAACCAGCTGAATCTCCACATAGTTAGAAACCAGTAGAGTAGAAACCAGCTGAATCTCCACATAGTTAGAAACCAGTAGAGTAGAAACCAGCTGAATCTCCACATAGTTAGAAACCAGTAGAGTAGAAACCAGCTGAATCTCCACATAGTTAGAAACCAGTATAGTAGAAACCAGCTGAATCTCCACAGTTAGAAACCAGTAGAGTAGAAACCAGCTGAATCTCCACAGTTAGAAACCAGTAGAGTAGAAACCAGCTGAATCTCCACATAGTTAGAAACCAGTAGAGTAGAAACCAGCTGAATCTCCACATAGTTAGAAACCAGTAGAGTAGAAACCAGCTGAATCTCCACATAGTTAGAAACCAGTAGAGTAGAAACCAGCTGAATCTCCACATAGTTAGAAACCAGTAGAGTAGAAACCAGCTGAATCTCCACATAGTTAGAAACCAGTAGAGTAGAAACCAGCTGAATCTCCACATAGTTAGAAACCAGTATAGTAGAAACCAGCTGAATCTCCACAGTTAGAAACCAGTAGAGTAGAAACCAGCTGAATCTCCACAGTTAGAAACCAGTAGAGTAGAAACCAGCTGAATCTCCACATAGTTAGAAACCAGTAGAGTAGAAACCAGCTGAATCTCCACATAGTTAGAAACCAGTAGAGTAGAAACCAGCTGAATCTCCACATAGTTAGAAACCAGTAGAGTAGAAACCAGCTGAATCTCCACATAGTTAGAAACCAGTAGAGTAGAAACCAGCTGAATCTCCACATAGTTAGAAACCAGTAGAGTAGAAACCAGCTGAATCTCCACATAGTTAGAAACCAGTATAGTAGAAACCAGCTGAATCTCCACAGTTAGAAACCAGTAGAGTAGAAACCAGCTGAATCTCCACAGTTAGAAACCAGTAGAGTAGAAACCAGCTGAATCTCCACATAGTTAGAAACCAGTAGAGTAGAAACCAGCTGAATCTCCACATAGTTAGAAACCAGTAGAGTAGAAACCAGCTGAATCTCCACATAGTTAGAAACCAGTAGAGTAGAAACCAGCTGAATCTCCACATAGTTAGAAACCAGTAGAGTAGAAACCAGCTGAATCTCCACATAGTTAGAAACCAGTAGAGTAGAAACCAGCTGAATCTCCACATAGTTAGAAACCAGTAGAGTAGAAACCAGCTGAATCTCCACATAGTTAGAAACCAGTAGAGTAGAAACCAGCTGAATCTCCACATAGTTAGAAACCAGTAGAGTAGAAACCAGCTGAATCTCCACATAGTTAGAAACCAGTAGAGTAGAAACCAGCTGAATCTCCACATAGTTAGAAACCAGTAGAGTAGAAACCAGCTGAATCTCCACAGTTAGAAACCAGTAGAGTAGAAACCAGCTGAATCTCCACAGTTAGAAACCAGTAGAGTAGAAACCAGCTGAATCTCCACATAGTTAGAAACCAGTAGAGTAGAAACCAGCTGAATCTCCACATAGTTAGAAACCAGTAGAGTAGAAACCAGCTGAATCTCCACATAGTTAGAAACCAGTAGAGTAGAAACCAGCTGAATCTCCACATAGTTAGAAACCAGTAGAGTAGAAACCAGCTGAATCTCCACATAGTTAGAAACCAGTAGAGTAGAAACCAGCTGAATCTCCACATAGTTAGAAACCAGTAGAGTAGAAACCAGCTGAATCTCCACATAGTTAGAAACCAGTATAGTAGAAACCAGCTGAATCTCCACAGTTAGAAACCAGTAGAGTAGAAACCAGCTGAATCTCCACAGTTAGAAACCAGTAGAGTAGAAACCAGCTGAATCTCCACATAGTTAGAAACCAGTAGAGTAGAAACCAGCTGAATCTCCACATAGTTAGAAACCAGTAGAGTAGAAACCAGCTGAATCTCCACATAGTTAGAAACCAGTAGAGTAGAAACCAGCTGAATCTCCACATAGTTAGAAACCAGTAGAGTAGAAACCAGCTGAATCTCCACATAGTTAGAAACCAGTAGAGTAGAAACCAGCTGAATCTCCACATAGTTAGAAACCAGTATAGTAGAAACCAGCTGAATCTCCACAGTTAGAAACCAGTAGAGTAGAAACCAGCTGAATCTCCACAGTTAGAAACCAGTAGAGTAGAAACCAGCTGAATCTCCACATAGTTAGAAACCAGTAGAGTAGAAACCAGCTGAATCTCCACATAGTTAGAAACCAGTAGAGTAGAAACCAGCTGAATCTCCACATAGTTAGAAACCAGTAGAGTAGAAACCAGCTGAATCTCCACATAGTTAGAAACCAGTAGAGTAGAAACCAGCTGAATCTCCACATAGTTAGAAACCAGTAGAGTAGAAACCAGCTGAATCTCCACATAGTTAGAAACCAGTATAGTAGAAACCAGCTGAATCTCCACAGTTAGAAACCAGTAGAGTAGAAACCAGCTGAATCTCCACAGTTAGAAACCAGTAGAGTAGAAACCAGCTGAATCTCCACATAGTTAGAAACCAGTAGAGTAGAAACCAGCTGAATCTCCACATAGTTAGAAACCAGTAGAGTAGAAACCAGCTGAATCTCCACATAGTTAGAAACCAGTAGAGTAGAAACCAGCTGAATCTCCACATAGTTAGAAACCAGTAGAGTAGAAACCAGCTGAATCTCCACATAGTTAGAAACCAGTAGAGTAGAAACCAGCTGAATCTCCACATAGTTAGAAACCAGTATAGTAGAAACCAGCTGAATCTCCACAGTTAGAAACCAGTAGAGTAGAAACCAGCTGAATCTCCACAGTTAGAAACCAGTAGAGTAGAAACCAGCTGAATCTCCACATAGTTAGAAACCAGTAGAGTAGAAACCAGCTGAATCTCCACATAGTTAGAAACCAGTAGAGTAGAAACCAGCTGAATCTCCACATAGTTAGAAACCAGTAGAGTAGAAACCAGCTGAATCTCCACATAGTTAGAAACCAGTAGAGTAGAAACCAGCTGAATCTCCACATAGTTAGAAACCAGTAGAGTAGAAACCAGCTGAATCTCCACATAGTTAGAAACCAGTAGAGTAGAAACCAGCTGAATCTCCACAGTAGAAAGCAGCCAGACATCATAGAGGCTAGAGAGATTCCAGGAGTCTCATAGTGAGGAGAGTGTCGTTCTGGGACAGGAGGTGTTTTACTCTGCAGCAGTTATATGGTAGGAGATGTAGGAGATGTATTCATAATAGGAGATGTATTAAGGGGTGAGGGTGGAGGGTGGAGGGGTGAGGGGTGAGGGGTGAGGAGGGAGGGTAGAGGGGTGAGGAGGGAGGGTAGAGGGGGGAGGAGGGAGGGTAGAGGGGGGAGGGGGGAGGGAGGAGGGGTGAGGAGGGAGGGTAGAGGGGGGGGGGTGAGGAGGGAGGGTAGAGGGGGGAGGGGGAGGGTGGAGGGGTGAGGGGTGAGGAGGGAGGGTAGAGGGGGGAGGGGTGAGGAGGGAGGGAGGAGGGGTGAGGAGGGAGGGTAGAGGGGGGAGGGGTGAGGAGGGAGGGAGGAGGGGTGAGGAGGGAGGGAGGAGGGGGGAGGAGGGAGGGTAGAGGGGGGAGGGGGAGGGAGGAGGGGTGAGGAGGGAGGGTAGAGGGGGGAGGGTGTGATGGATGTGTGGAGGATCCGTTTACACAGATGTGTTCAGATATGGGTGTGTCCTGTCAAACAGCCTAGCCTGCCCTGTCAGTGTGTGTGTGTGTGTGTGTGTGTGTGTGTGTGTGTGTGTGTGTGTGTGTGTGTGTGTGTGTGTGTGTCCCTAGGCGTTTTTGAACGTGAAGAGAGAATGACAGTTACTCCTACGAGGCCTGGTTGTCTTTGATGAGCCTTTAAAGGAGACCAGGACAAAAGATGTTGATGGACAGAGAGGGAGAGAGAGAGAAGAGGGGGAGGAGAAAGGGAACGAGGGAGAATACAGAGAGGAAAGGAGGAAGGGAGAAACAGGTGACTCCTTTGGTCTGCCGTTGGAGAAGAGAGAGAGAGTGATGTTCTATCCAGTCTGTCCCCTCGAGACCACAGTCCCTGGTCTCTGTCCCCTCTCTTCCACCCAGAGGACAGACTGAGAACAGGACCTGGGGGTGGGGAAGTAGAGCTCTGAGCTGCCTGTGTTGCTTAGTAACATACTGGCTTGTAACTTGGTTACCGTAACTAAGATCAGTGCCTGAACCATCGCCAATAATGAGGTGGGACTTGTTGTTTTCTCCTGAACGGCTGAGCTTGTCTGAACATCCAGAGATACTGTATCACTGTAGTGTTTATGATACTGCCTTCAGAATAAAAGCATACATCGCTGTAGTGTTTATGATACTGCCTTCAGAATAAAAGCATACATCGCTGTAGTGTTTATGATACTGCCTTCAGAATAAAAGCATACGTCGCTGTAGTGTTTATGATACTGCCTTCATAATAAAAGCATACATCACTGTAGTGTATATGATATTGCCTTCAGAATAAAATAACACATCAATGTATTATTTATGATACTGCCTTCATAATAAAAGCATACATCACTGTAGTGTTTATGATATTGCCTTCAGAATAAAAGCATGCATCACTGTAGTGTTTATGATATTGCCTTCAGAATAAAAGCATACATCACTGTAGTGTTTATGATATTGCCTTCAGAATAAAAGCAGAGGAAAGAGTGTTGTGTTTCTGTGTGTCTGCATCTCTAGTTTAAGTGTGTGTGTGTGTGTGTGTGTGTGTGGTGTGTGTCTCTAGAACTGGGAACCTAAAGGAGGGCTACAGTCAGATTCTACTGCTCTCTCCTGTCTAACCCTCCATTACACTAACTCTATCCAGAGAATGACATACTGGTCTCTCTCCCGTCTAACCCTCCATTACACTAACTCTATCCAGAGAATGACATACTGGTCTCTCTCCTGTCTAACCCTCCATTACACTAACTCTATCCAGAGAATGACATACTGGTCTCTCTCCTGTCTAACCCTCCATTACACTAACTCTATCCAGAGAATGACATACTGGTCTCTCTCCCGTCTAACCCTCCATTACACTAACTCTATCCAGAGAATGACATACTGGTCTCTCTCCTGTCTAACCAACCACTCTATCCAGATGAATCCTGATTGGGGGGCAGAAAGAAAGAAAGAAAGAAAGAAAGAAAGAAAGAAAGAAAGAAAGAAAGAAAGAAAGAAAGAAAGAAAGAAAGAAAGAAAGAAAGAAAGAAAGAAAGAAAGAAAGAAAGAAAGAAAGAAAGAAAGAAAGAAAGAAAGAAAGAAAGAAAGAAAGAAAGAAAGAAAGAAAGAAAGAAAGAAAGAAAGAAAGAAAGAAAGAAAGAAAGAAAGAAAGAAAGAAAGAAAGAAAGAAAGAAAGAAAGAAAGAAAGAAAGAAAGAAAGAAAGAAAGAAAGAAAGAAAGAAAGAGGAGATATTCACTCCCTTGTAGAGACATAGATAGATAGATAGATAGATAGATAGATAGATAGATAGATAGATAGATAGATAGATAGATAGATAGATAGATAGATAGATAGATAGATAGATAGATAGATAGATAGATAGATAGATAGATAGATAGATAGATAGATAAAGAGAGTGATCGAGGCAGATATTCACCCTCTCCTAGAGAGGGATACAGGAATGTATTCAACCTCTCCTAGCGCGATGGAGAGAGATAGAGGCAGATATCCACCCTATCCTAGAGATAGATCGATATATATTCACCCTCTCCTAGAGATAGATCGATATATATCCACCCTCTCCTAGAGATAGATAGAGAGAGAGTGTCATGACTTGCCCTCATGGGCTGAGGATAAAAGATGCCGGCTAGGCAAAGGTTTGAACACCCCCTTTCCTGGGAGCGGCCACGCCCAGATGAGCACGAACGTGATGGAACGCCCCTTTTACCCAGAGGGCATAAAAAGCCTCGTGACGAAATTCACCTCAGACCAGCAGACGTGAAGCGTGAGCTAAACGTTGCAAATGGTTGAATTTCTACCAGACCAGGAAGCCCCACGGCTTAAAATGGTTGACACTCTACAAGACCAGCAGATGTGAAGCGTGAGCTAAACGTTACAAAATGGTTTAAAACTACAACTCCATTACCAAAGGAAGACCAAGCATACTACGGTATAAACCAGATGTTGCAAATAGTTGAATTTCTATAAGCTGAAGCTACACGTTACAAAATGGTTAGACCAGAAAGACCAGAAAACGTGACACGTTAGTCCACACGTTTGAAATGGAGAAACTCTGAAACTCTCAACCTCTACACGAGGTGAAGTAGAAGACAATGTACTAGACCTTATCATCTCAGTCTGCAGCTGGCATGTATAGTCGTCTAGAGAACTTTCACTAAAGACACGAGAGAGGAGAGGACAATCCCTCTCAGACAACCGCTGGTACATCTGAAGTATCCATTCTAACCACCACTACGACCAGAAACTCTACCAAGGGCATTGGGATCTCTGGTGGGCAAACCAGAGTCCTACATCATCAACTCAACTATCGAGGACAGCAACACGTAAATACATGTTGCATTTCTAATCCGAATGAGCGATTGTTAGGGTGCATAAGTATTATGATTACTGTGAACGTAGTTTCCAAAGTAACTACGATAGTTTGAATCTCTGATTCCCTTCCACTCTGACCCTCCTTCTACCCAAGCATTCATGCTATTGTTAGTCCAGTCCACTAGGGACCTGTTTTCATTGTATTACGTTAGTAATCAATAACCTGTGTGTGTGTGTTTGTATTGTGTTATTATTTAGTTAGTTAGTAAATAAATAATTAAGCCAATTTGTGTATTGCTGATTCATCAATAAGGTCAGGGTTCTTGCAGGTTCAAGGATTATGCGACGTTCAGAATGAGACTGATAAGAGGTACTTATTTGATAAGTGACTGTTATTGATATATAACATATTTATCTTCTAAGAGTTTAATTTGGGAGATTATAAATCGTTAAACAACTTCTTCCGTGGTGCCCCAAATTCCTAATGAGTTAATTGTTACATTATTAATTTAATCAAGTGACATTTTCTGGGAAAATGGGAAAACACTAAACAAACAACAACACAAAGAGTTATCTATCCAAAATGGAGATGTATGGGTAAACCACTTCTCCAATCTTTTTGGCCCTATAACAAAGAACAAATAGCAAAAACATATACATGATCAAATACAAATCTTAGAGTCAACTATTAAAGACTACCAGAACCAACTGGATTCTCCAGTTACATTGAATGAAGGACAAAATACAAACCCTCCAACACAAAAAGGCCTGTGGTGTTGATGGTATCCTAAATGAAATGATAAAATATACAGACCACAAATTCCAATTGGCTGTACTTAAACTCTTTAACATCATCCTTGGCTCTGGCATCTTCCCCAATATTTGGAACCAAGGACTGATCACCCCAATTGTCACGGTTTCGGCCGAGGCTGCTCCTCCTCCTTGTTCGGGCAGGTTTCGGCGGTCGTCGTCCCCGGAGTACTAGCTGCCACCGATCTATGTTTCATGTTCGTTTGGTTTTGTCTTGATGTTGTACACCTGTGTCTAGTTAGTCCTCATTAGTGTCCTATTTAGTTCTCGTTGTGTGTGTATGGTGTTGTGTGTGATTGCTCTTCTGTTTTGGTGTTCTGAGCTACGTACTTCCCTCCGTTGTTTGGAGAGCTTTTCGCACATGTTAGTGCGCCTTTTGTTTGACGCCTGTGTGCGCCTTTATTTCGCCTCCGGGCTTATTGTGCTCGCTTACTACGTGAATAATTCACTAAAGTCTTTTGGACTTAGCTTCTGCGTCCTGCGCTTGATTCCTGCACCACACCCAGCTTCAGCACCCCTGACAGAATCACACACCTTTAATAATGGAATCAGCAGGAGCAACAGTCACGCCTGAGTCGCTGGAGGAGCATGTCCGCGGCCCGGATGACCAGATACGACAACTGGGGACCGCTCTACAGGACGTCATCAACACCCTGCACCGATGGGAGTCCAGAGGGGTACCCACACCTCCACCTACCCTGCCACCCCCATCGGCCGGTCCACCAGTCCCAGGTCCAGAACCCAGTGGGATTCGGCTCTCGCTCCCGAGGGCGTATGACGGAACAGCTGCCGGGTGTCAGGGGTTCCTCCTGCAGGTGGAGCTCTACCTGGCCACTGTACACCCGGTGCCCTCGGGACACGAGAGCGTTTCCGCCCTCATCTCCTGTCTCATGGGCAAGGCGTTGGAATGGGCCAACGCCGAGTGGAGGAGGATGGACGCCACCACCATCTCCTATGCCGAGTTCTCCCGTCGCTTCAAGGCCGTGTTCAACCATCCACCTGAGGGCAAAGCGGCGGGGGAGCGTCTAGTCCACCTGAGACAGGGGAGGAGGAGCGCACAGGCGTTCGCGCTGGAGTTCCGGACTCTAGCGGCAGACGCAGGGTGGAATGAACGGGCCCTCATCGACCATTTTCGATGTAGCCTACGGGAGGACGTTCAACGTGAGTTGGCCTGCAGGGACACCAATTTCACCTTCGACCAGTTGGTCGATATGTCCATCCGTCTGGACACCCTGCTGGCCACCCGTGGACGTCCCGAGTGGGGTCCGTCCATTCCACCCTCCGGCACCTCCGAGCCGAGCCCTATGGAGCTCGGGGGTGCTGGCGCTAGAGAAAGGAGGAGGAGGAGCCCGAGGGGGAGCCCAACTGGCCTACTCACTGGGGAGCCTTCCCAGGTGAGTAGACGCCCCACTTACCCAGAGCTCTCTGTTGCGCACTTTTGTATACCTGTTTGTTTTCCACAGGTTGCACCTCATTCCCAGCATAAGGCGCTAGTAGATTCAGGCGCAGCTGGGAATTTTGTTGATCGGAAGTTTTGTTTAGATTTAGGGATCCCTCTCCTACCTGTTGACAAGCCTTTTCCCGTTCATGCTTTAGATAGCCGCCCGTTGGGGTCGGGGTTGATTAGGGAAGTCACAGCGCCACTTAGGATGTGTGCGCAGGGGGGTCATGAGGAGACTATACAGTTGTATCTGATCGACTCTCCTGCGTACCCGGTGGTGCTGGGAATTCCCTGGTTAAGCACCCATAACCCTGCTATTTCGTGGCAACAGAGGGCTCTCAATGGGTGGTCTGCTCAGTGTGAGGGGCGATGTCTGGGTGTTTCCGTAGGGGCGACTTCGTTGGAAAGTCCAAACCAAGTGCCCGCACTGCACATTCCGCCTGAATATGGGGATTTAGCTCTCGTGTTTAGTAAAGCTAGGGCGACGCAGTTGCCTCCTCATAGACAGGGGGATTGTGCGATTGATCTCCAGGCAGGAGCAGCGCTCCCACGGAGCCACGTGTATCCTTTGTCTCAAGAGGAGAGAAAAGCTATGGAAACTTACATAGCCGAATCTTTGAGACAGGGATACATACGGCCCTCCACTTCTCCCGCCTCCTCGAGCTTATTTTTTGTGAAGAAAAAAGATGGAGGGTTGCGCCCGTGCATCGATTACCGTGGTCTCAATCAGATTACTGTGAAATACAGTTATCCACTCCCTCTGATTGCGACCATGACGGAGTCATTGCATGGAGCGCGGTTTTTCACAAAACTGGATCTCAGGAGCACGTATAACTTGGTGCGCATTAGGGAGGGCGACGAATGGAAAACAGCGTTTAGTACCACATCAGGTCATTTCGAGTATCTCGTCATGCCATATGGGTTGATGAATGCTCCATCAGTCTTCCAATCCTTCGTAGATGACATTTTCCGGGATATGCAGGGGCAAGGGGTGGTCGTGTACATTGATGACATTCTAGTGTACTCGTCTACCCGAGCCGAGCATATAGCCCTGGTGCGTCGTGTATTGAGGAGGCTGTTGGAGCATGACCTATATGTCAAGGCAGAGAAATGTCTGTTTTTCCAGGAGTCGGTCTCCTTTTTGGGCTATCGGTTGTCCGCGTCAGGGGTGAGAATGGAGGTGGATCGTGTGTCAGCTGTGCGTAATTGGCAAACCCCAACCACTGTCAAAGAGGTGCAGCAGTTCTAGGGCTTTGCGAATTACTACCGGAGGTTTATCCGGGGTTTTGGACAGGTGGCAGCTCCCATCACGTCCCTTCTGAAAGGGGGTCCGGTGCGCCTGCAGTGGTCAGCTGATGCGGACAGGGCCTTTAGGAGACTGAAGGACCTGTTTACGTCGGCACCGGTGCTGGCGCATCCGGACCCCGCATTACCCTTTCAGGTCGAGGTGGACGCGTCTGAGGCCGGTATAGGGGCCGTACTCTCTCAACGGTCCGGCACGCCACCTAAACTCCGCCCCTGTGCTTTTTACTCTAAAAAGCTCAGCCCGGCGGAGCGAAATTATGACGTCGGGGACAGGGAGCTGTTAGCTGTAGTTCAGGCCCTTAAGGTGTGGAGGCATTGGCTTGAGGGGGCTCAACACCCTTTCCTCATTTTGACTGACTGACCGAGCGTTGCGTACCGACCTCAGCCCTCCACAGTGTCCTGAGGGTCGGAAGTACGTTCCGCTCGAGATTCGGGATCGACTCATTTACTGGGCTCACACGTCACCCTCCTCTGGACATCCGGGTATTGGCCGGACAGTGCATTGTCTTAGCACTAAATACTGGTGGCCCACGTTAGCCAGGGATGTGAGAGTTTATGTCTCCTCCTGCTCTGTGTGCGCCCAGTGTAAGGCGCCCAGACACCTGCCCAGGGGTAAGTTACAACCCCTGCCCGTTCCACAACGACCATGGTCCCACCTCTCGGTGGATTTTGTGACAGACCTTCCCCTCTCTCAGGGGAATACCACCATCCTGGTCGTTGTGGACCGGTTCTCTAAGGCCTGTCGTCTTCTCCCTATGTCGGGTCTTCCTACTGCCCTACAAACCGCAGAGGCACTATTTACCCACGTCTTCCGGCATTACGGGGTACCCGAGGATATAGTGTCTGATCGAGGCCCCCAGTTTACCTCCCGAGTATGGAGAGCGTTCATGGAGCGTTTGGGGGTCTCGTGAGCCTTACCTCAGGGTACCACCCGGAGAGTAACGGGCAGGTAGAACGAGTCAACCAGGATGTGGGTAGGTTTCTGAGGTCGTATTGCCAGGACCGGCCTGAGGAGTGGGCTCGGTACATTCCCTGGGCCGAGATGGCCCAGAACTCTCTCCGCCACTCCTCTACCAACCTAACCCCCTTCCAATGTGTGTTAGGTTACCAGCCGGTTCTGGCACCTTGGCAGCAGAGCCAGATCGAGGCCCCTGAGGTGGATGATTGGATGAGGCGCTCGGAGGAGAGGTGGAACGCTGCACACGTCCACCTGCAGCGGGCCATCCGTCGTCACAAGGCGAGCGCCGATCTCCACCGCAGTGAGGGGCCGGTGTACGCACCCGGAGATCGAGTCTGGCTCTCTACCAGAAACCTACCCCTCCGCCTGCCCTGCCGGAAGCTGGGTCGGCGGTTTGTGGGGCCTTTTAAAGTCCTGAGAAGATTGAACGAGGTGTGTTATAGGTTACATCTGCCTGTTGAATATAAGAATATTAACCCCTCGTTCCATGTGTCTCTTCTCAGGCCGGTGGTAGCTGGTCCACTCCAGGACGGTGAGATAGGAGAGACTCCTCCACCCCCACTGGACATCGAGGGGGCTCCGGCGTACACCGTTCGGTCCATCTTGGACTCAAGACGCCGGATGGGGGGTCTCCAGTATCTCGTGGAGTGGGAGGGGTACGGCCCGGAGGAGCGGTGCTGGGTGCCGCGGAGGGACATCCTAGACCCATCTCTCCTGTCGGAGTTCCACCGGGACCATCCCGCGCGCCCTGCTCCGCGCCCTCCTGGTCGTCCCCGAGGCCGGGGTCGGCACACGGCTGGAGCCGCGCGTCAAGGGGGGGGTACTGTCACGGTTTCGGCCGAGGCTGCTCCTCCTCCTTGTTCGGGCAGGTTTCAGCGGTCGTCGTCCCCGGAGTACTAGCTGCCACCGATCTATGTTTCATGTTCGTTTGGTTTTGTCTTGATGTTGTACACCTGTGTCTAGTTAGTCCTCATTAGTGTCCTATTTAGTTCTCGTTGTGTGTGTATGGTGTTGTGTGTGATTGCTCTTCTGTTTTGGTGTTCTGAGCTACGTACTTCCCTCCGTTGTTTGGAGAGCTTTTCGCACATGTTAGTGCGCCTTTTGTTTGACGCCTGTGTGCGCCTTTATTTCGCCTCCGGGCTTATTGTGCTCGCTTACTACGTGAATAATTCACTAAAGTCTTTTGGACTTAGCTTCTGCGTCCTGCGCTTGATTCCTGCACCACACCCACCTTCAGCACCCCTGACACCAATCCACAAAAGTGGAGACAAATTTGACCCCAATAACTACCGTGGGATATGCGTCAACAGCAACCTTGGGAGAATCCTCTGCATTATCATTAACAGCAGACTCGTCACTTTCCTCAGTGAAAACAATGAACTGAGCAAATGTCAAATTGGCTTTTTACAAAATTACTGTACGACAGACCACGTATTCATCCTGCACACCCTAATTGACCAACAAACAAACCAAAACAAAGGCGAAGTCTTCTCATGATTTCAAAAAAGCTTTTGACTCAATTTGGCATGAGGATCTGCTATACAAATTGATGGAAAGTGGTGTTGGGGGAAAAACATACGACGTTATAAAATCCATGAACACAAAACAACAAGTGTGCGGTTAAAATTGGCAAAAAACACACACATTTCTTTCCACAGGGCCATGGGGTGAGACAGGGATGCAGCTTAAGCCCCACCCTCTTCAACATATGTGACCGACCGGCTCGATTCGGTCTTATGTAGCAACATTTGAAATTGTGTTTTTTAAATTGGATAAAAGTAGAGACTCAGACCTAGAAAATTTAATATGATACACTACAGTTAAGGAACAATGGGAAAGTAATTCTGCTTTGAAAGTTGATAAACTGTAACTTGTAGTCACTGGGGCCCCTTCCGACGATACCCCCAGACAGGGCCAACCAGGCAGGATATAACCCCACCCACTTTGCCAAAGCACAGCCCCCACACCACTAGAGGGATATCAACAGACCACCAACCTACTACCCTGAGACAAGGCTGAGTATAGCCCACGGAGATCTCCCCCACCGCACGAGCCCGAGGGGGCGCAAAACCGGACTGAAAGATCACGTCTGTGACTCAACCCACTCAAGTGACGCACCCCTCCTAGGGACGGCATGGAAGAGCACTAGTAAGCCAGTGACTAGGAGCGACTAGGCTATAACTAGCAAAGCTAAACTATATCAAATCTGAAGTTTATTTGTCACATACACAGGATACAGAAGGTGTAAACGGTACATTGAAATGGTTACTTGCATAGTGGAGTCTTTTGTTTACACATGTAGCTAGCTAGCTAAACAATGAACCATAATACCAACTCATAATGGTACTACCCTGCATGAATATACAGGTAGCTAAAGCTAACCAACTAGGTTCAATGTTAGCTAGCTAGCCAACATTAGGCTATAACTAGCTATACAAATGGCTCTGAGATACGATAATATTACTACCCAGATCATACACCTAACGTTAGCCAGCGAGCCAGCCAGCTAACGTTAGCTAGCTAGCTAACAGTACACTTTAACTTGAAATGGAAACGACTTTCTGACAAAACGTGTAATATCTGAAAAATGTAGCTAGCTAGACTATCTTACCCGTATACATTGAAGGACGCTTCTCCCTCTCAGCCAAGTTTGACCTTAGTTTTAAGATGTAATCCGGAGACAGGTGTTTTCTCCATCTCCTTAGCTGTCATACTCTAATTCCATTGATTTCAAAACTTGATCTCTTGGCATGTCCAGCCCACTCATTATCTCAGCCAATCATAGCAGGAAGGTTGCTGTCTTTCTGTGGCTAAACCAACTAGGCTTGTCATTTAACAATTTAATTCGAAATGTACAGATGGCATACAAGTTTGTTATTAAGGCACATGAATGTTCACATGTTCCAGAAGGCATTTCTGCCAAAAAACAAATTTTGATTAAAAAAAAAAAGTTTTAAGTTCAAATGGCTTTCCTGTGAAGTAGTGACATGCGACATACGCCTAGTTTCCTGAAAAGAGTCACATATATATCAACCAATTGGCGATTGCACTAGAACTGTCTGCAGCACCCGGCCTCACCCTACTAGAATCTGAAGTCAAATGTCTACTGTCTGCTGATGATCTGGTGCTTCTGTCCCCAACCAAGGAGGGCCTACAGCAGCACCTAGATATTTTGCACAGATTCTGTCAGACCTGGGCCCTGACAGTAAATCTCAGTAAGACAAAAATAATGGTGTTCCAAAAAAGGTCCAGTTGCCAGGACCACAAATACAAATTCCATCTACACACCGTTGCCCTAGAGCACACAAGAAACTATACATACAGTGGGGAGAACAAGTATTTGATGCACTGCCGATATTGCAGGTTTTCCTACTTACAAAGCATGTAGAGGTCTGTAATTTTTATCATAGGTACACTTCAACTGTGAGAGATGGAATCTAAAACAAAAATCCAGAAAATCACATTGTATGATTTTTAAGTAATTAATTTGCATTTTATTGCATGACATAAGTATTTGATACATCAGAAAAGCAGAACTTAATATTTGGTACAGAAACCTTTGTTTGCAATTACAGAGGTCATACGTTTCCTGTAGGTCTTGACCAGGTTTGCACACACTGCAGCAGGGATTTTGGCCCACTCCTCCATACAGACCTTCTCCAGATCCTTCAGGTTTCAGGGCTGTCGCTGGGCAATACAGACTTTCAGCTCCCTCCAAAGATGTTCTATTGGGTTCAGGTCTGGAGACTGGCTAGGCCACTCCAGGACCTTGAGATGCTTCTTACGGAGCTACTCCTTAGTTGCCCTGGCTGTGTGCTTCGGGTCGTTGTCATGCTGGAAGACCCAGCCACGACCCATCTTCAATGCTCTTACTGAGGGAAGGAGGTTGTTGGCCAAGATCTCGCAATACATGGCCCCATCCATCCTCCCCTCAATATGGTGCAGTCGTCCTGTCCCCTTTGCAGAAAAGCATCCCCAAAGAATGATGTTTCCACCTCCATGCTTCACGGTTGGGATGGTGTTCTTGGGGTTGTACTCATCCTTCTTCTTCCTCCAAACACGGCGAGTGGAGTTTAGACCAAAAAGCTCTATTTTTGTCTCATCAGACCACATGACCTTCTCCCATTCCTCCTCTGGATCATCCAGATGGTCATTGGCAAACTTCAGACGGGCCTGGACATGCGCTGGCTTGAGCAGGGGGACCTTGCGTGCGCTGCAGGATATTAATTCATGACGGCGTAGTGTGTTACTAATGGTTTTCCTTGAGACTGTGGTCCCAGCTCTCTTCAGGTCATTGACCAGGTCCTGCCGTGTAGTTCTGGGCTGATCCCTCACCTTCCTCATGATCATTGATGCCCCACGAGGTGAGATCTTGCATGGAGCCCCAGACGGAGGGTGATTGACCATCATCTTGAACTTCTTCAATTTTCTAATAATTGCGCCAACAGTTGTTGCCTTCTCACCAAGCTGCTTGCCTATTGTCCTGTAGCCCATCCCAGCCTTGTGCAGGTCTACAATTGTATCGCTGATGTCCTTACACAGCTCTCTGGTCTTGGCCATTGTGGAGAGGTTGGAGTCTGTTTGATTGAGTGTGTGGACAGGTGTCTTTTATACAGGTAACGAGTTCAAACAGGTGCAGTTAGTACAGGTAATGAGTGGAGAACAGGAGGGTTCTTAAAGAAAAACTAACAGGTCTGTGAGAGCCGGAATTCTTACTGGTTAGTAGGTGATCAAATACTGATGTCATGCAATAAAATGCAAATTAATTACTTAAAAATCATACAATGTGATTTTCTGGATTTTTGTTTTAGATTCCGTCTCTCACAGTTGAAGTGTACCTATGATAAAAATTACAGACCTCTACATGCTTTGTAAGTAGGAAAACCTGCAAAATCGGCAGTGTATCAAATACTTGTTCTCCCCACTGTACCTTCACCTAAACATCAGCACAACAGGTAACTTCCACAAAGCTGTGAACAATCTGAGAGACAAGGCAAAAAGGGCCTTCTATGCCATCAAAAGGAACATAAAATTCAACAAAAAATACTTGAATTAGTTATAGAATCCAGTTCCCTTTATGGTTGTGAGGTCTGGGGTCCGCTCACTGACCAAGAATTCACAAAATGGGACAAACACCAAATTGAGACTCTGCATGCACAATTCTGCAAAAATATCCTCTGTGTCCAACGTAAAACACCAAATAATGCCTGAAGAGCAGAATTAGGCCAATACCCGCTAATTATCAAAATCCAGAAAAGACCCGTTAAATATTATAACCACTTAAAAGGAAGTGATTCCCAAACCTTCCATAACAAAGCCATCACCTACAAAGAGATGAACCTGGAGAAGAGTCCCCTAAGTAAGCTGGTCCTGGGGCTCTGTTCACAAACACAAACAGACCCCACAGAGCCCCAGGACAGCAACACAATTAGACCCAACCAAATCATGAGAAAACAAAAAGTTAATAACTTGACACATTGGATAGAATTAACAAAAAAACGGATCAATCTAGAATGCTATTTGGCTCTAAACAGAGAGTACACAGTGGCAGAATACCTGACCACTGTGACTGGCCCAAAATTAAGGAAAGCTTTGACTATGTACAGACTCAGTGAGCATAGCCTTGCTATTGAGAAAGGTCGCCATAGGCAGACCTGGCTCTCAAGAGAAGACAGGTTGTGTGCACACTGCCCACAAAATGAGGTGGAAACTGAGCTGCACTTCCTAACCTCCTACCAAATGTACACAGACCCACAAAGAATTCGAAAACAAATCCAACTTTGATGAACAAATTCAGACAGCTGATGTTCTGAAAGAGCTGCAAAATCTGGACCCCTACAAATCAGCTGGGCTAGACAATCTGGACCCTTTCTTTCTAAAACTAGCCGCAGAAATTGTCGCAACCCCTATTACTAGCCTGTTCAACCTCTCTTTCGTAACGTCTGAGATCCCCAGAGATTGGAAAGCTGCCGCGGTCATCCCCCTCTTCAAAGGGGGTGACACTCTAGATCCAAACTGTTACAGACCTATATCCATCCTGCCCTGCCTTTCGAAAGTATTTGAAAGCCAAGTTAACAAACAGATCACCAACCATTTCGAATCCCACCGTACCTTCTCCGCTATGCAATCCGGTTTCCGAGCTGGTCATGGGTGCACTTCAGCCACGCTCAAGGTCCTAAACGATATTATAACCGCGATCGATAATAGACAGTACTGTGCAGCCGTCTTCATCGACCTGGCCAAGGCTTTCGACACTGTCAACCACCGCATTCTTATTGGCAGACTAAATAGCCTTGGTTTCTCAAATGACTGCCTCGCCTGGTTCACCAACTACTTCTCAGATAGAGTTCAATGTGTGAAATCGGAGGGCCTGTTGTCTGGACGTATGGCAGTCTCTATGGGGGTGCCACAGGGTTCAATTCTTGGGCCGACTATTTTCTCCGTGTATATCAATGATGTCGCTCTTGCTGCTGGTGACTCTCAGATCCACCTCTACGCAGACGACACCATTTTGTATACATCTGGCCCTTCATTGGACACTGTGTTAACAAACCTCCAAACGAGCTTCAATGCCATACAACACTCCTTCAGTAGCCTCCAACTGCTCTTAAACACTAGTAAAACTAAATGCATGCTCTTCAATCGAACGCTGCTGGCACCCGCCCACCCGACTAGAATCACCACTCTCGACGGGTCTGACCTAGAGTATGTGGACAACTACAAATACCTAGGTGTCTGGTTAGACTGTAAACTCTCCTTCCAGACTCACATTAAGAATCTCCAATCCAAAGTTAAATCTAGAATCGGCTTCCTATTTCGCAACAAAGCCTCCTTCACTCATGCTGCCAAACATGCCCTCGTAAAACTGACTATCCTACCGATCCTTGACTTCGGCGATGTCATTTACAAAATAGCCTCAAACACTCTACTCAGCAAATTGGATGTAGTCTATCACAGTGCCATCCGTTTTGTCTCCAAAGCCCCATACACTACCCACCACTGTGACCTGTACGCTCTTGTTGGCTGGTCCTCACTACATGTTCGTCGTCAAACCCACTGGCTCCAGGCCATCTATAAATCACTGCTAGGCAAATCCCCGCCTTATCTTAGCTCATTGGTCACCATAGCAGCACCCACCCGTAGTCTGCGCTCCAGCAGGTATATCTCACTGGTCATTCCCAAAGCCAACACCTCCTTTGGCCGCCATTCCTTCCAGTTCTCTGCTGCCAATGACTGGAATGAATTGCAAAAATCTCTGAAGCTGGAGACTCTTATCTCCCTCACTAACTTTAAGCATCAGTTGTCAGAGCACCTTACCGATCACTGCACATGTACACAGCCCATCTGAAATTAGCCCACCCAACTACCTCATCCCTATATTGTTATTTATTTTGCTCTTTTGCACCCCAGTATCTCTATTTGCACATAATCTCTTGCACATCTAGCATTCCAGTGTTAATACTAATTGTAATTATTTTGCACTATGGCCTATTTATTGCCTTACCTCCATAACTTGCTACATTTGCACACACTGTATATATATTTTCTGTTGTATTTTATGACCTTATGTTTTTTTTACCCCATATGTAACTCTGTGTTGTTGTTTTTATCGCACTGCTTTGCTTTATCTTGGCCCGGTCGCAGTTGTAAATGAGAACTTGTTCTCAACTGGCTTACCTGGTTAAATAAAGGTGAAATATTTTTTTTATTTTTTTTATCCCATATCTATTGGGTGAAATACCACAGTGTGCAATCACAGCAGCAAGATTTGTGACCTGTTGCAACAAGAAAAGGGCAACCAGTGAAGAACAAACACCATTGTAAATACAACCCATATTTATGTTGATTTATTTCCCCTTTTGTACTTTAACTATTTGCACATCATTACAACACTATATATAGACATAATATGACATTTGAAATGTCTTTATTCTTTTTGAACTTTTGTGAGTGTAATGTTTACTGTTAATATTTATTGTTTATTTCACTTTTGTTTATTATCTATTTAACTTGCTTTGGCAATGTTAACATATGTTAACATACGCCAAGTGGCGTGGCGGGAAGCTGTCTCCGCACCACGTGCTCTCACCACTGGTGTCCCCCAGGGATCGGTTCTGGGCCCTCTCCTTTTCTCCCTATACACCAAGTCACTTGGCTCTGTCATATCCTCACATGGCCTTTCCTATCATTGCTACGCTGACGATACACAACTAATCTTCTCCTTTCCCCCTTCTGATAACCAGGTGGCGAATCGCATCTCTGCATGTCTGGCAGACATATCAGTATGGATGACGGATCACCACCTCAAGCTGAACCCTGGCAAGACGGAGCTGCTCTTCCTCCCGGGGAAGGACTGCCCGTTCCATGATCTCGCCATCACGGTTGACAACTCCGCTGTGTCCTCCTCCCAGAGTGCGAAGAGCCTAGGCGTGACCCTGGACAACACCCTGTCGTTCTCCGCCAACATCAAGGCGGTGACCCGCTCCTGCAGGTTCATGCTCTACAACATTCGGAGAGTGCGACCCTGCCTTACACAGGAAGCGGCGCAGGTCCTGGTCCAGGCACTTGTCATCTCCCGTCTGGACTACTGCAACTCGCTGTTGGCTGGGCTCCCTGCCTGTGCCATTAAACCCCTACAACTCATCCAGAATGCCGCAGCCCGTCTGGTGTTCAACCTTCCCAAGTTCTCTCACGTCACCCCCCTCCTCCGCACACTCCACTGGCTTCCAGTTGAAGCTCGCATCCGCTACAAGACCATGGTGCTTGCCTATGGAGCAGTGAGGGGAACGGCACCTCTGTACCTTCAGGCTCTGATCAGTCCCTACACCCAAACGAGGACATTGCGTTCATCCACCTCTGGCCTGCTGGCTCCCCTTCCTCTGCGGAAGCATAGCTCCCGCTCAGCCCAGTCAAAACTGTTCGCTGCTCTGGCACCCCAATGGTGGAACAAGCTCCCTCACGACGCCAGGACAGCGGAGTCACTCACCACCTTCCGGAGACATTTGAAACCCCACCTCTTTAAGGAATACCTGGGATAGGATAAAGTATTCCTTCTAACCCCCCCCCCCCAAATTGTAAAGTGGTTATCCCACTGGCTATAGGGTGAACGCACCAATTTGTGAGTCGCTCTGGCTAAGAGCGTCTGCTAAATGACGTTAATGTGCCCTTGAGCAAGGCACTTAACCCTAATTGCTCCTGTAAGTCGCTCTGGTTAAGAGCGTCTGCTAAATGACTAAAATGTAAAAAAAAATGTAAATATGTTTCCCATGCCAATAAAGCCCTTAAATAGAAATTAAATTAAGAGAGAGAGAGAGAGAGAGAGACAGAGAGAGAGAGAGAGAGAGAGAGGAGAGAGAGAGAGAGAGAGAGAGAGAGAGAGAGAGAGAGAGAGAGAGAGAGAGAGAGAGAGAGAGAGAGAGAGGGAGAAAGAGAGGAGAGAGAGAGAAGGAGAAAGAGAGAGAGAGAGAGAGAGAGAGAGAGAGAGAGAGAGAGAGAGAGAGAGAGAGAGAGAGAGAGAGAGAGAGAGAGAGAGAGAGAGACATAATAAACATCACCTGAGACAAATCAAAGTTTCGTGGAGTTCAGGAATGTGCCACAGGCTGGGCTTATACACAGAGGTGTAGCCAACACATGACACCCTGTGAAAGTGCAGCCTGGTGGCTGTTTATGACTTCAGAACACAGGCTCTCCTTACATTCTCCTGTTCTTCTGCTCCTCCTCTGTTCTGCTGTCATCTGGGTCAGATAGATGCAGTGCATTATCCTGTTCTACTCCTCCTCTGTTCTGCTGTCATCTGGGTCAGATAGATACAGTGCATTATGCTGTTCTGCTCCTCCTCTGTTCTGCTGTCATCTGGGTCAGATAGATACAGTGCATTATCCTGTTCTGCTCCTCCTCTGTTCTGCTGTCATCTGGGTCAGACAGATACAGTGCATTATCCTGTTCTGCTCCTCTGTTCTGCTGTCATCTGGGTCAGACAGATACAGTGCATTATCCTGTTCTGCTCCTCTGTTCTGCTGTCATCTGGGTCAGACAGATACAGTGCATTATCCTGTTCTGCTCCTCCTCTGTTCTGCTGTCATCTGGGTCAGATAGATACAGTGCATTATCCTGTTCTACTCCTCCTCTGTTCTGCTGTCATCTGGGTCAGATAGATACAGTGCATTATCCTGTTCTGCTCCTCCTCTGTTCTGCTGTCATCTGGGTCAGATAGATACAGTGCATTATCCTGTTCTGCTCCTCCTCTGTTCTGCTGTCATCTTGGTCAGATAGATACAGTGCATTATCCTGTTCTGCTCCTCTGTTCTGCTGTCATCTGGGTCAGACAGATACAGTGCATTATGCTGTTCTGCTCCTCCTCTGTTCTGCTGTCATCTGGGTCAGATAGATACAGTGCATTATCCTGTTCTGCTCCTCCTCTGTTCTGCTGTCATCTGGGTCAGATAGATACAGTGCATTATCCTGTTCTGCTCCTCCTCTGTTCTGCTGTCATCTGGGTCAGATAGATAAAGTGCATTCGAAAAGTATTCAGACCCCTTGACTTTTTCCACATTTTCTTACGTTACAACCTTATTCTAAAATGGATTAAATAGTTTTTTTCCCCTCATCAATCTACACACAATACTCCATAGTGAAAAAGCATAAACAAGTATTCAGACGCTTTACGCAGTACTTTGTTGAAGCACCTTTGGCAGCGATAACAGCCTCGATTCTTATTGGTTATGATGCTACAAACTTGGCACACCTGTATTTGGAGAGTTTCTCCCATTCTTCTCTGCAGATCCTCTCAAGCTCTGTCAGGTTGGATGTGGAGCGTCGCTGCACAGCTATTTTCAGGTCTCTCCAAAGATGTTTGATCGGGTTCAAGTCCGGGCTCTGGCTGGGCCACTCAAGGACATTCAGAGACTTGTCCCGAAGCCATTCCTGAATTGTCTTGGCTGTGTGCTTAGGGTCGTTGTCCTGTTGGAAGGTGAACCTTCGCCCCAGTCTGAGGTCCTGAGCGCTCTGAAGCAGGTTTTCATCAAGGATCTCTCTGTACTTTGCTCCATTCATCTTTCCCTCAATCCTGACTGGTCTCCCAGTCCCTGCCGCTGAAAAACATCCCCACAGCATGATTCTGCCACCACAATGCTTCACCGTAGGGATGGTATTGGCCAGGTGATGAGCGGTGCCTGGTTTCCTCCAGACATGACGCTTGGCATTCAGGCCAAAGAGTTTAATCTTGGTTTCATCGGACCAGAGAATCTTGTTTCTCATGGTCCGAGAGTCCTTTAGGTGCCCTTTGGCAAACTCCAAGCGGGCTGTCATGTGCCTTTTACTGAGGAGTGGCTTCCGTCTGGCATCTCTACCATAAAGGCCTGATTGGTGGAGTGCTGCAGAGATGGTAGTCCTTCTGGAAGGTTCTCCCATCTCCACAGAGGAACTCCTGAGCTCTGTCAGAGTGACCATCGGGTTCTTGGTCATCTCCCTGACCAAGGCCCTTCTCCCCCGATTGCTCAGTTTGGCCGGGCGGCCAGCTCTAGAAAGAGTCTTGGTGGTTCTAAACTTCTTCCATTTAAGAATGATGGAGGCCACTGTGTTCTTGGGGAACTTCAATGCTGAAAAAAAAATGTGGTACCCTTCCCCAGATCTGTGCCTCGACACAATCCTAATCCTGTCTCAGAGCTCTATGGACAATTCATTCGACCTCATGGCTTGGTGTTTGCTCTGACATGCACTGTCAACTGTGGGAACTTATATAGACATGTGTGTACCTTTCCAAATCATGTCCAATCAATTTAATTTACCACAGGTGGACTCCAATCAAGTTGTAGAAACATCTCAAGGATGATCAATGGTAACAGGATGCACCCGAGTTCAATTTTGAGTCTCATAGTAAAGGGTCTGAATACTTATGTAAATAAGGTATCTGTTTTCTATTTGTAATTAATTTGCTAAAAAAATCTTAAAACCTGTTTTCCCTTTGTCATTATGGGGCATTGTGTGTAGATTGATGAGGACTTTTTTGTTATTTCATTCATTTTAGATTAAGGCTGTAATTTAACAAAATGTGGAAAAAGCCAAGGGGTCTGAATACTTTCCGAATGCACTGTGGGTGTCATCCACTATGATGATACATGGCTGGGTTGTTCTGACAGATCCAGATAGGTAACATTCATTATGATGTTACATGGCTGGGTTGTTCTGACAGATCTAGATAGGTCTCATCCAGAGTGATGGCTGTTCTGAACTCACAGTGCTCTGACAGTCAGGTCCCATACAGAGTTGTGATGTCTCCTAGCTAGCAGAGTGAAGGAGTTGGGAGGTCTGACTAGCAGCATGTTCTGACAGAGTTGTGATGTCTCCTAGCTAGCAGAGTGAAGGAGTTGGGAGGTCTGACTAGCAGCATGTTCTGACAGAGTTGTGATGTCTCCTAGCTAGCAGAGTGAAGGAGTTGGGAGGTCTGACTAGCAGCATGTTCTGACAGAGTTGTGATATCTCCTAGCTAGCAGAGTGAAAGAGTTGGGAGGTCTGACTAGCAGCATGTTCTGACAGAGTTGTGATGTCTCCTAGCTAGCAGAGTGAAGGAGTTGGGAGGTCTGACTAGCAGCATGTTCTGACAGAGTTGTGATGTCTCCTAGCTAGCAGTGAAGGAGTTGGGAGGTATGACTAGCAGCATGTTCTGACAGAGTTGTGATGTCTCCTAGCTAGCAGAGTGAAGGAGTTGGGAGGTCTGACTAGCAGCATGTTCTGACAGAGTTGTGATGTCTCCTAGCTAGCAGAGTGAAGGAGTTGGGAGGTCTGACTAGCAGCATGTTCTGACAGAGTTGTGATGTCTCCTAGCTAGCAGAGTGAAGGAGTTGGGAGGTCTGACTAGCAGCATGTTCTGACAGAGTTGTGATGTCTCCTAGCTAGCAGAGTGAAGGAGTTGGGAGGTCTGACTAGCAGCATGTTCTGACAGAGTTGTGATGTATCCTAGCTAGCAGAGTGAAGGAGTTGGGAGGTCTGACTAGCAGCATGTTCTGACAGAGTTGTGATGTATCCTAGCTAGCAGAGTGAAGGAGTTGGGAGGTATGACTGGCAGCATGTTCTGACAGAGTTGTGATGTCTCCTAGCTAGCAGAGTGAAGGAGTTGGGAGGTCTGACTAGCAGCATGTTCTGACAGAGTTGTGATGTCTCCTAGCTAGCAGAGTGAAGGAGTTGGGAGGTCTGACTAGCAGCATGTTCTGACAGAGTTGTGATGTCTCCTAGCTAGCAGAGTGAAGGAGTTGGGAGGTCTGACTAGCAGCATGTTCTGACAGAGTTGTGATGTCTCCTAGCTAGCAGTGTGAAGGAGTTGGGAGGTATGACTGGCAGCATGTTCTGACAGAGTTGTGATGTCTCCTAGCTAGCAGAGTGAAGGAGTTGGGAGGTCTGACTAGCAGCATGTTCTGACAGAGTTGTGATGTCTCCTAGCTAGCAGAGTGAAGGAGTTGGGAGGTCTGACTAGCAGCATGTTCTGACAGAGTTGTGATGTCTCCTAGCTAGCAGAGTGAAGGAGTTGGGAGGTCTGACTAGCAGCATGTTCTGACAGAGTTGTGATGTCTCCTAGCTAGCAGAGTGAAGGAGTTGGGAGGTCTGACTAGCAGCATGTTCTGACAGAGTTGTGATGTCTCCTAGCTAGCAGTGTGAAGGAGTTGGGAGGTATGACTGGCAGCATGTTCTGACAGAGTTGTGATGTCTCCTAGCTAGCAGAGTGAAGGAGTTGGGAGGTCTGACTAGCAGCATGTTCTGACAGAGTTGTGATGTCTCCTAGCTAGCAGAGTGAAGGAGTTGGGAGGTCTGACTAGCAGCATGTTCTGACAGAGTTGAGATGTCTCCTAGCTAGCAGAGTGAAGGAGTTGGGAGGTCTGACTAGCAGCATGTTCTGACAGAGTTGTGATGTCTCCTAGCTAGCAGAGTGAAGGAGTTGGGAGGTCTGACTAGCAGCATGTTCAGGAGCTGAGCTAGGAGACATCAGAAATCTGTCCCAGTTCACTCTGTCCTCATGCATCAATAATGATCTCATCTCACAGCCATCATCATCATCATCATCATTATTATTATTATTATTATTATTATCTGGTGGGCTACTCTTATTCTGAGGTCAAGTCCTTCCTCTCCCTCCTCCCTCGCTACCTCATTTATCTCCTCTCTCTGATCTCCCTCGCTACTTCATTTACTTCCTCTCCCTCCTCCCTCGCTACCTCATTTACTTCCTCTCCCTCCTCCCTCACTACCTCATTTACTTCCTCTCCCTCCTCCCTCACTACCTCATTTACTTTCTCTCTCTGATCTCTCTCGCTACCTCATTTACTTCCTCTCCCTCCTCCCTCACTACCTCATTTACTTCCTCTCCCTCCTCTCTCGCTACCTCATTTACTTCCTCTCTCTGATCTCCCTCACTACCTCATTTACTTCCTCTCTCTGATCTCCCTCGCTACCTCATTTACTTCCTCTCCCTTCTCCCTCGCTACCTCATTTACTTCCTCTCTCTGATCTCCATCACTACCTAATTTACTTCCTCTCTCTGATCTCCCTCGCTACCTCATTTACTTCCTCTCTCTGATCTCCATCACTACCTCATTTACTTCCTCTCTCTGATCTCCCTCGCTACCTCATTTACTTCCTCTCTCTGATCTCCCTCGCTACCTCATTTACTTCCTCTCTCTGATCTCCCTCGCTACCTCATTTACTTCCTCTCTCTGATCTCCATCACTACCTCATTTACTTCCTCTCTCTGATCTCCCTCGCTACCTCATTTACTTCCTCTCCCTCCTCCCTCGCTACCTCATTTACTTCCTCTCCCTCCTCTCTCGCTACCTCATTTACTTCCTCTCCCTCCTCCCTCGCTACCTCATTTACTTTCTCTCTCTGATCTCTCTCGCTTTCCTTCTTCCCTCCCTCTTCGTCCTTCTCTTCCTCCCCCACCCCAGAACATTCCCGTTCCCTCCCTTAGCCCAACCCCTTAGATACCTTATACCACCTCACACACTGAAGCTTACTCACGTCATCCCGGTTCAATGAGCTAGGGACTATGTTAGTCACTCAATGGGATATCCTTCCTTCTGGCGGCAGGATGAGTCCCGATATGAATTTCAGAGTAATTCCGTGCCACGGATGTGATGCGCATGCCCCCCACCCTCTATAAATACCTGTGCACTTCCTCAAGACTCGTCCCAAGGCTACAAGAAAACCGACAGCTGGACTAGCATAGTCCCTAACTCATAGAACTGTGGTTACGTGAGTATCGTTCATTCTATTTAGCTTGAGGGACTATGCTAGTCATTCAATGGGATAACCACACCCACAGGATGTATCTATCAGTAATTGTCAGGCAGATACAGTGCCTTCGGAAAGTATTCAGACCCCTTCCCTTTTTCCACATTGTTACGTAACAGCCTTATTCTAAAATGGATTAAAAAATCATCCTCGTCAATCTACAAACAATACCTCATAATGACAAAGCGAAAATAGGCTTTTAGACATTTTATCAAATGTATTACAAATAAAAAGTAGTCAGACCCTTTGCTATGAGACTCGAAATTGAGCTCAGGTGCATCCTGTTTCCATTGATCATCCTTGAGATGTTTCTACAACTTGATTGGAATCCACCTGTGGTAAATTCAATTGATTGGACATGATTTGGAAAGGCACACACCTGTCTATATAAGGTCCCACAGTTGACAGTGCATGTTAGAGCAAAAACCAAGCCATGAGGTCAAAGGAATTGTCCGTAGAACTCCGAGATAGGATTGTGTCGATGCACAGAGCTGGGCAAGGTACCAAAAACATTCTGCAGCATTGAAGGTCCCCAAGAACACAGTGGCCATCATTCTTAAATGGAAGAAGTTAGGAACCACCAAGACTCTTCCTAGAGCTGTCCGCCCGGCCAAACTGAGCAATCGGGGGAGAAGGGCCTTGGTCAGGGAGGTAACCAAGAACCCGATGGTCACTCTGACAGAGCTCCAGAGTTCCTCTGTGGACATGGGAGAATCTTCCAGAAGGACAACCATCTCTGCAGCACTCCACCAATTAGGCCTTTATGGTAGAGTGGCCAGACGGAAGCCACTCCTCAGTAAAAGACACATGACAGCCTGAAAATAGTTGTGCAGCAACGCTCCCCATCCAACACGACAGGGCTTGAGAGGATCTGCAGAGAAGAATGGGAGAAACTCCCCAAATACAGGTGTGCCAAGCTTGTAGCGTCATACCCAAGAAGAATCGAGGCTGTAATCACTGCCAAAGGTGCTTCAACAAAGTACTGAGTAAAGGGTCTGAATACTAATGTAAATGTCTTATTTCAGTTTAGTTCTAATAAATTAGCAAACAAATCTAAAAAACAGTTTTTGCTTTATCATTTTGGGGTACTGTGTGTAGATTGATGAGGAAAACAATCAATTTAATCCAATTTGGAATAAGGCTGTAACATAACAACATGTGGAAAAAGTCAAGGGGTCTGAGTACTTTCCGAATGCACTGTATAAGCCTCTTCCAGACAAGCAGTAAGCAGAGGGACAGATGAGGCTCAGCAACTAACAGATCCAATCTGATGTGATGGAGAAACACAGCAGCAGCCGGATGCTAAACCTTACATCAGGAGGGCATGAAGATAAAGCAGAGGGACAGAGGCTCAGCAACTAATAGACATCAGCACACACAGTGTCCCTCCGCTGACCCCAACCTTAACCTGACACAGTGTCCCTCCGCTGACCCCAACCTTAACCTGACACAGTGTCCCTCCGCTGACCCCAACCTTAACCTGACACAGTGTCCCTCTCCTGACCCCAACCTTAACCTGACACAGTGTCCCTCCGCTGACCCCAACCTTAACCTGACACAGTGTCCCTCCGCTGACCCCAAACTTAACCTGACACAGTGTCCCTCTCCTGACCCCAACCTTAACCTGACACAGTGTCCCTCCGCTGACCCCAACCTTAACCTGACACAGTGTCCCTCCGCTGACCCCAACCTTAACCTGACACAGTGTCCCTCTCCTGACCCCAACCTTAACCTGACAGTGTCCCTCCGCTGACCCCAACCTTAACCTGACACAGTGTCCCTCCGCTGACCCCAACCTTAACCTGACAGTGTCCCTCCGCTGACCCCAACCTTAACCTGACACAGTGTCCCTCCGCTGACCCCAACCTTAACCTGACACAGTGTCCCTCTCCTGACCCCAACCTTAACCTGACACAGTGTCCCTCTCCTGACCCCAATCTTAACCTGACACAGTGTCCCTCCGCTGACCCCAACCTTTACCTGACAGTGTCCCTCTCCTGACCCCAACCTTAACCTGACACAGTGTCCCTCTCCTGACCCCAACCTTAACCTGACACAGTGTCCCGCTGCTGACCCCAACCTTAACCTGACACAGTGTCCCTCCGCTGACCCCAACCTTAACCTGACACAGTGTCCCTCCGCTGACCCCAACCTTAACCTGACACAGTGTCCCTCTCCTGACCCCAACCTTAACCTGACACAGTGTCCCTCCGCTGACCCCAACCTTAACCTGACACAGTGTCCCGCCGCTGACCCCAACCTTAACCTGACACAGTGTCTCTCTCCTGACCCCAACCTTAACCTGACACAGTGTCCCTCTCCTGACCCCAACCTTAACCTGACACAGTGTCCCTCCGCTGACCCCAACCTTAACCTGACACAGTGTCCCGCCGCTGACCCCAACCTTAACCTGACACAGTGTCCCTCCCCTGACCCCAACCTTAACCTGACACAGTGTCCCTCCGCTGACCCCAACCTTAACCTGACACAGTGTCCCTCCGCTGACCCCAACCTTAACCTGACACAGTGTCCCTCCGCTGACCCCAACCTTAACCTGACACAGTGTCCCTCCGCTGACCCCAACCTTAACCTGACACAGTGTCCCTCTCCTGACCCCAACCTTAACCTGACACAGTGTCCCGCCGCTGACCCCAACCTTAACCTGACACAGTGTCCCTCTCCTGACCCCAACCTTAACCTGACACAGTGTCCCTCCGCTGACCCCAACCTTAACCTGACACAGTGTCCCTCTCCTGACCCCAACCTTAACCTGACACAGTGTCCCTCTCCTGACCCCAACCTTAAACTGACACAGTGTCCCGCCGCTGACCCCAACCTTAACCTGACACAGTGTACCTCCGCTGACCCCAACCTTAACCTGACACACACACAGTGTCCCTCTCCTGACCCCAACCTTAACCTGACACACACACAGTGTCCCTCTCCTGACCCCAACCTTAACCTGACACAGTGTCCCTCCGCTGACCCCAACCTGACACAGTGTCCCTCCGCTGACCCCAACCCTTAACCTGACACAGTGTTCCTCTCCTGACCCCAACCTTAACCTGACACAGTGTCCCGCCGCTGACCCCAACCTTAACCTGACACAGTGTCCCTCTCCTGACCCCAACCTTAACCTGACACAGTGTCCTTCTCCTGACCCCAACCTTAACCTTACAGTGTCCCTCTCCTGACCCCAACCTTAACCTGACAGTGTCCCTCCGCTGACCCCAACCTTAACCTGACACAGTGTCCCTCTCCTGACCCCAACCTTAACCTGACACAGTGTCCCGCCGCTGACCCCAACCTTAACCTGACACAGTGTCCCTCTCCTGACCCCAACCTTAACCTGACACAGTGTCCCGCCGCTGACCCCAACCTTAACCTGACACAGTGTACCTCCGCTGACCCCAACCTTAACCTGACACAGTGTCCCTCTCCTGATCCCAACCTTAACCTGACATAGTGTACCTCTGCTGACCCCAACCTTAACCTGACACACACACAGTGTCCCTCTCCTGACCCCAACCTTAACCTGACACACACAGTGTCCCTCTCCTGACCCCAACCTTAACCTGACACAGTGTCCCTCCGCTGACCCCAACCTGACACAGTGTCCCTCCGCTGACCCCAACCCTTAACCTGACACAGTGTTCCTCTCCTGACCCCAACCTTATCCTGACACAGTGTCCTTCTCCTGACCCCAACCTTAACCTGACACAGTGTCCCTCCGCTGACCCCAACCCTTAACCTGACACAGTGTTCCTCTCCTGACCCCAACCTTAACCTGACACAGTGTCCTTCTCCTGACCCCAACCTTAACCTGACACAGTGTCCCTCTGCTGACCCCAACCTTAACCTGACACAGTGTTCCTCCGCTGACCCCAACCCTTAACCTGACACAGTGTCCCTCTCCTGACCCCAACCTTAACCTGACACAGTGTCCCTCCGCTGACCCCAACCCTTAACCTGACACAGTTTCCCTCCGCTGACCCCAACCCTTAACCTGACACAGTGTCCCTCTCCTGACCCCAACCTTAACCTGACAGTGTCCCTCCGCTGACCCCAACCTTAACCTGACAGTGTCCCTCCGCTGACCCCAACCTTAACCTGACACAGTGTCCCTCCGCTGACCCCAACCTTAACCTGACACAGTGTCCCTCTCCTGACCCCAACCTTAACCTGACATTGTCCTCTCCTGACCCCAACCTTAACCTGACACAGTGTTCCTCTCCTGACCCCAACCTTAACCTGACACAGTGTCCCTCCGCTGACCCCAACCTTAACCTGACACAGTGTTCCTCTCCTGACCCCAACCTTAACCTGACACAGTGTCCCTCCGCTGACCCCAACCTTAACCTGACACAGTGTCCCTCCGCTGACCCCAACCTTAACCTGACACAGTGTCCCGCCGCTGACCCCAACCTTAACCTGACACAGTGTCCCTCCCCTGACCCCAACCTTAACCTGACACAGTGTCCCTCCGCTGACCCCAACCTTAACCTGACACAGTGTCCCTCTCCTGACCCCAACCTTAACCTGACACAGTGTCCCTCCGCTGACCCCAACCCTTAACCTGACACAGTGTCCCTCTCCTGACCCCAACCTTAACCTGACACAGTGTCCCTCCGCTGACCCCAACCCTTAACCTGACACAGTGTCCCTCTCCTGACCCCAACCTTAACCTGACAGTGTCCCTCCGCTGACCCCAACCTTAACCTGACACAGTGTCCCTCCGCTGACCCCAACCTTAACCTGACACAGTGTCCCTCCGCTGACCCCAACCTTAACCTGACACAGTGTCCCTCTCCTGACCCCAACCTTAACCTGACAGTGTCAATTCCTGACCCCAACCTTAACCTGACACAGTGTCCCGCCGCTGACCCCAACCTTAACCTGACAGAGTGTTCCTCTCCTGACCCCAACCTTAACCTGACACAGTGTCCCTCCGCTGACCCCAACCTTAACCTGACACAGTGTTCCTCTCCTGACCCCAACCTTAACCTGACACAGTGTCCCTCTCCTGACCCCAACCTTAACCTGACAGTGTCCCTCCGCTGACCCCAACCTGACACAGTGTCCCTCCGCTGACCCCAACCTTAACCTGACACAGTGTCCCTCTCCTGACCCCAACCTTAACCTGACACAGTGTCCCTCCGCTGACCCCAACCTTAACCTGACACAGTGTCCCTCCGCTGACCCCAACCTTAACCTGACACAGTGTCCCTCTCCTGACCCCAACCTTAACCTTACACAGTGTCCCGCCGCTGACCCCAACCTTAACCTGACACAGTGTCCCTCTCCTGACCCCAACCTTAACCTGACACAGTGTCCCTCCGCTGACCCCAACCTTAACCTGACACAGTGTCCCTCTCCTGACCCCAACCTTAACCTGACACAGTGTCCCTCTCCTGACCCCAACCTTAACCTGACACAGTGTCCCGCCGCTGACCCCAACCTTAACCTGACACAGTGTACCTCCGCTGACCCCAACCTTAACCTGACACACACACAGTGTCCCTCTCCTGACCCCAACCTTAACCTGACACACACAGTGTCCCTCTCCTGACCCCAACCTTAACCTGACACAGTGTCCCTCCGCTGACCCCAACCTGACACAGTGTCCCTCCGCTGACCCCAACCCTTAACCTGACACAGTGTTCCTCTCCTGACCCCAACCTTAACCTGACACAGTGTCCTTCTCCTGACCCCAACCTTAACCTTACACAGTGTCCCTCTCCTGACCCCAACCTTAACCTGACAGTGTCCCTCCGCTGACCCCAACCTTAACCTGACACAGTGTCCCTCTCCTGACCCCAACCTTAACCTGACACAGTGTACCTCCGCTGACCCCAACCTTAACCTGACACACACACAGTGTCCCTCTCCTGACCCCAACCTTAACCTGACACACACAGTGTCCCTCTCCTGACCCCAACCTTAACCTGACACAGTGTCCCTCCGCTGACCCCAACCTGACACAGTGTCCCTCCGCTGACCCCAACCCTTAACCTGACACAGTGTTCCTCTCCTGACCCCAACCTTATCCTGACACAGTGTCCTTCTCCTGACCCCAACCTTAACCTGACACAGTGTCCCTCCGCTGACCCCAACCCTTAACCTGACACAGTGTTCCTCTCCTGACCCCAACCTTAACCTGACACAGTGTCCTTCTCCTGACCCCAACCTTAACCTGACACAGTGTCCCTCTGCTGACCCCAACCTTAACCTGACACAGTGTTCCTCCGCTGACCCCAACCCTTAACCTGACACAGTGTCCCTCCACTGACCCCAACCTTAACCTGACACAGTGTCCCTCCGCTGACCCCAACCCTTAACCTGACAGTGTCCCTCTCCTGAACCCAACCTTTACCTGACAGTGTCCCTCTCCTGACCCCAACCTTAACCTGACACAGTGTCCCTCCGCTGACCCCAACCTTAACCTGACACAGTGTTCCTCTCCTGACCCCAACCTTAACCTGACACAGTGTCCCTCTCCTGACCCCAACCTTAACCTGACAGTGTCCCTCCGCTGACCCCAACCTGACACAGTGTCCCTCCGCTGACCCCAACCTTAACCTGACACAGTGTCCCTCTCCTGACCCCAACCTTAACCTGACACAGTGTCCCTCCGCTGACCCCAACCTTAACCTGACACAGTGTCCCTCCGCTGACCCCAACCTTAACCTGACACAGTGTCCCTCTCCTGACCCCAACCTTAACCTGACACAGTGTCCCGCCGCTGACCCCAACCTTAACCTGACACAGTGTCCCTCTCCTGACCCCAACCTTAACCTGACACAGTGTCCTTCTCCTGACCCCAACCTTAACCTTACACAGTGTCCCTCTCCTGACCCCAACCTTAACCTGACAGTGTCCCTCCGCTGACCCCAACCTTAACCTGACACAGTGTCCCTCTCCTGACCCCAACCTTAACCTGACACAGTGTCCCGCCGCTGACCCCAACCTTAACCTGACACAGTGTCCCTCTCCTGACCCCAACCTTAACCTGACACAGTGTCCCGCCGCTGACCCCAACCTTAACCTGACACAGTGTCCCTCTCCTGACCCCAACCTTAACCTGACACAGTGTCCCTCTCCTGACCCCAACCTTAACCTGACATAGTGTACCTCTGCTGACCCCAACCTTAACCTGACACACACACAGTGTCCCTCTCCTGACCCCAACCTTAACCTGACACACACAGTGTCCCTCTCCTGAACCCAACCTTAACCTGACACAGTGTCCCTCCGCTGACCCCAACCTGACACAGTGTCCCTCCGCTGACCCCAACCCTTAACCTGACACAGTGTTCCTCTCCTGACCCCAACCTTATCCTGACACAGTGTCCTTCTCCTGACCCCAACCTTAACCTGACACAGTGTCCCTCCGCTGACCCCAACCCTTAACCTGACACAGTGTTCCTCTCCTGACCCCAACCTTAACCTGACACACACACAGTGTCCCTCTCCTGACCCCAACCTTAACCTGACACACACAGTGTCCCTCTCCTGACCCCAACCTTAACCTGACACAGTGTCCCTCCGCTGACCCCAACCTGACACAGTGTCCCTCCGCTGACCCCAACCCTTAACCTGACACAGTGTTCCTCTCCTGACCCCAACCTTATCCTGACACAGTGTCCTTCTCCTGACCCCAACCTTAACCTGACACAGTGTCCCTCTGCTGACCCCAACCTTAACCTGACACAGTGTTCCTCCGCTGACCCCAACCCTTAACCTGACACAGTGTCCCTCTCCTGACCCCAACCTTAACCTGACACAGTGTCCCTCCGCTGACCCCAACCCTTAACCTGACACAGTGTCCCTCCGCTGACCCCAACCCTTAACCTGACACAGTGTCCCTCTCCTGACCCCAACCTTAACCTGACAGTGTCCCTCCGCTGACCCCAACCTTAACCTGACACAGTGTCCCTCCGCTGACCCCAACCTTAACCTGACACAGTGTCCCTCCGCTGACCCCAACCTTAACCTGACACAGTGTCCCTCTCCTGACCCCAACCTTAACCTGACATTGTCCTCTCCTGACCCCAACCTTAACCTGACACAGTGTTCCTCTCCTGACCCCAACCTTAACCTGACACAGTGTCCCTCCGCTGACCCCAACCTTAACCTGACACAGTGTTCCTCTCCTGACCCCAACCTTAACCTGACACAGTGTCCCTCCGCTGACCCCAACCTTAACCTGACACAGTGTCCCTCCGCTGACCCCAACCTTAACCTGACACAGTGTCCCGCCGCTGACCCCAACCTTAACCTGACACAGTGTCCCTCCCCTGACCCCAACCTTAACCTGACACAGTGTCCCTCCGCTGACCCCAACCTTAACCTGACACAGTGTCCCTCTCCTGACCCCAACCTTAACCTGACACAGTGTCCCTCCGCTGACCCCAACCCTTAACCTGACACAGTGTCCCTCTCCTGACCCCAACCTTAACCTGACACAGTGTCCCTCCGCTGACCCCAACCCTTAACCTGACACAGTGTCCCTCTCCTGACCCCAACCTTAACCTGACAGTGTCCCTCCGCTGACCCCAACCTTAACCTGACACAGTGTCCCTCCGCTGACCCCAACCTTAACCTGACACAGTGTCCCTCCGCTGACCCCAACCTTAACCTGACACAGTGTCCCTCTCCTGACCCCAACCTTAACCTGACAGTGTCCCTCTCCTGACCCCAACCTTAACCTGACACAGTGTCCCGCCGCTGACCCCAACCTTAACCTGACAGAGTGTTCCTCTCCTGACCCCAACCTTAACCTGACACAGTGTCCCTCCGCTGACCCCAACCTTAACCTGACACAGTGTTCCTCTCCTGACCCCAACCTTAACCTGACACAGTGTCCCTCTCCTGACCCCAACCTTAACCTGACAGTGTCCCTCCGCTGACCCCAACCTGACACAGTGTCCCTCCGCTGACCCCAACCTTAACCTGACACAGTGTCCCTCTCCTGACCCCAACCTTAACCTGACACAGTGTCCCTCCGCTGACCCCAACCTTAACCTGACACAGTGTCCCTCCGCTGACCCCAACCTTAACCTGACACAGTGTCCCTCTCCTGACCCCAACCTTAACCTGACACAGTGTCCCGCCGCTGACCCCAACCTTAACCTGACACAGTGTCCCTCTCCTGACCCCAACCTTAACCTGACACAGTGTCCTTCTCCTGACCCCAACCTTAACCTTACACAGTGTCCCTCTCCTGACCCCAACCTTAACCTGACAGTGTCCCTCCGCTGACCCCAACCTTAACCTGACACAGTGTCCCTCTCCTGACCCCAACCTTAACCTGACACAGTGTCCCGCCGCTGACCCCAACCTTAACCTGACACAGTGTCCCTCTCCTGACCCCAACCTTAACCTGACACAGTGTCCCGCCGCTGACCCCAACCTTAACCTGACACAGTGTCCCTCTCCTGACCCCAACCTTAACCTGACACAGTGTCCCTCTCCTGACCCCAACCTTAACCTGACATAGTGTACCTCTGCTGACCCCAACCTTAACCTGACACACACACAGTGTCCCTCTCCTGACCCCAACCTTAACCTGACACACACAGTGTCCCTCTCCTGACCCCAACCTTAACCTGACACAGTGTCCCTCCGCTGACCCCAACCTGACACAGTGTCCCTCCGCTGACCCCAACCCTTAACCTGACACAGTGTTCCTCTCCTGACCCCAACCTTATCCTGACACAGTGTCCTTCTCCTGACCCCAACCTTAACCTGACACAGTGTCCCTCCGCTGACCCCAACCCTTAACCTGACACAGTGTTCCTCTCCTGACCCCAACCTTAACCTGACACAGTGTCCTTCTCCTGACCCCAACCTTAACCTGACACAGTGTCCCTCTGCTGACCCCAACCTTAACCTGACACAGTGTTCCTCCGCTGACCCCAACCCTTAACCTGACACAGTGTCCCTCTCCTGACCCCAACCTTAACCTGACACAGTGTCCCTCCGCTGACCCCAACCCTTAACCTGACACAGTGTCCCTCCGCTGACCCCAACCCTTAACCTGACACAGTGTCCCTCTCCTGACCCCAACCTTAACCTGACAGTGTCCCTCCGCTGACCCCAACCTTAACCTGACACAGTGTCCCTCCGCTGACCCCAACCTTAACCTGACACAGTGTCCCTCCGCTGACCCCAACCTTAACCTGACACAGTGTCCCTCTCCTGACCCCAACCTTAACCTGACATTGTCCTCTCCTGACCCCAACCTTAACCTGACACAGTGTTCCTCTCCTGACCCCAACCTTAACCTGACACAGTGTCCCTCCGCTGACCCCAACCTTAACCTGACACAGTGTTCCTCTCCTGACCCCAACCTTAACCTGACACAGTGTCCCTCCGCTGACCCCAACCTTAACCTGACACAGTGTCCCTCCGCTGACCCCAACCTTAACCTGACACAGTGTCCCGCCGCTGACCCCAACCTTAACCTGACACAGTGTCCCTCCCCTGACCCCAACCTTAACCTGACACAGTGTCCCTCCGCTGACCCCAACCTTAACCTGACACAGTGTCCCTCTCCTGACCCCAACCTTAACCTGACACAGTGTCCCTCCGCTGACCCCAACCCTTAACCTGACACAGTGTCCCTCTCCTGACCCCAACCTTAACCTGACACAGTGTCCCTCCGCTGACCCCAACCCTTAACCTGACACAGTGTCCCTCTCCTGACCCCAACCTTAACCTGACAGTGTCCCTCCGCTGACCCCAACCTTAACCTGACACAGTGTCCCTCCGCTGACCCCAACCTTAACCTGACACAGTGTCCCTCCGCTGACCCCAACCTTAACCTGACACAGTGTCCCTCTCCTGACCCCAACCTTAACCTGACAGTGTCCCTCTCCTGACCCCAACCTTAACCTGACACAGTGTCCCGCCGCTGACCCCAACCTTAACCTGACAGAGTGTTCCTCTCCTGACCCCAACCTTAACCTGACACAGTGTCCCTCCGCTGACCCCAACCTTAACCTGACACAGTGTTCCTCTCCTGACCCCAACCTTAACCTGACACAGTGTCCCTCTCCTGACCCCAACCTTAACCTGACAGTGTCCCTCCGCTGACCCCAACCTGACACAGTGTCCCTCCGCTGACCCCAACCTTAACCTGACACAGTGTCCCTCTCCTGACCCCAACCTTAACCTGACACAGTGTCCCTCCGCTGACCCCAACCTTAACCTGACACAGTGTCCCTCCGCTGACCCCAACCTTAACCTGACACAGTGTCCCTCTCCTGACCCCAACCTTAACCTTACACAGTGTCCCGCCGCTGACCCCAACCTTAACCTGACACAGTGTCCCTCTCCTGACCCCAACCTTAACCTGACACAGTGTCCCTCCACTGACCCCAACCTTAACCTGACACAGTGTCCCTCTCCTGACCCCAACCTTAACCTGACACAGTGTCCCTCTCCTGACCCCAACCTTAACCTGACACAGTGTCCCGCCGCTGACCCCAACCTTAACCTGACACAGTGTACCTCCGCTGACCCCAACCTTAACCTGACACACACACAGTGTCCCTCTCCTGACCCCAACCTTAACCTGACACACACAGTGTCCCTCTCCTGACCCCAACCTTAACCTGACACAGTGTCCCTCCGCTGACCCCAACCTGACACAGTGTCCCTCCGCTGACCCCAACCCTTAACCTGACACAGTGTTCCTCTCCTGACCCCAACCTTAACCTGACACAGTGTCCTTCTCCTGACCCCAACCTTAACCTTACACAGTGTCCCTCTCCTGACCCCAACCTTAACCTGACAGTGTCCCTCCGCTGACCCCAACCTTAACCTGACACAGTGTCCCTCTCCTGACCCCAACCTTAACCTGACACAGTGTCCCGCCGCTGACCCCAACCTTAACCTGACACAGTGTCCCTCTCCTGACCCCAACCTTAACCTGACACAGTGTCCCGCCGCTGACCCCAACCTTAACCTGACACAGTGTACCTCCGCTGACCCCAACCTTAACCTGACACACACACAGTGTCCCTCTCCTGACCCCAACCTTAACCTGACACAGTGTCCCTCCGCTGACCCCAACCTGACACAGTGTCCCTCCGCTGACCCCAACCCTTAACCTGACACAGTGTTCCTCTCCTGACCCCAACCTTATCCTGACACAGTGTCCTTCTCCTGACCCCAACCTTAACCTGACACAGTGTCCCTCCGCTGACCCCAACCCTTAACCTGACACAGTGTTCCTCTCCTGACCCCAACCTTAACCTGACACAGTGTCCTTCTCCTGACCCCAACCTTAACCTGACACAGTGTCCCTCTGCTGACCCCAACCTTAACCTGACACAGTGTTCCTCCGCTGACTCCAACCCTTAACCTGACACAGTGTCCCTCCACTGACCCCAACCTTAACCTGACACAGTGTCCCTCCGCTGACCCCAACCCTTAACCTGACAGTGTCCCTCTCCTGAACCCAACCTTTACCTGACAGTGTCCCTCTCCTGACCCCAACCTTAACCTGACACAGTGTCCCTCCGCTGACCCCAACCTTAACCTGACAGTGTCCCTCCGCTGACCCCAACCTTAACCTGACACAGTGTCCCTCCGCTGACCCCAACCTTAACCTGACACAGTGTCCCTCTGCTGACCCCAACCTTAACCTGACACAGTGTCCCTCCGCTGACCCCAACCTTAACCTGACACAGTGTCCCTCACCTGACCCCAACCTTAACCTGACACAGTGTCCCTCTCCTGACCCCAACCTTAACCTGACACAGTGTCCCTCCGCTGACCCCAACCTTAACCTGACACAGTGTCCCTCCACTGACCCCAACCTTAACCTGACACAGTGTACCTCCACTGACCCCAACCTTAACCTGACACAGTGTACCTCCACTGACCCCAACCTTAACCTGACACAGTGTCCCTCTGCTGACCCCAACCTTAACCTGACACAGTGTTCCTCCGCTGACCCCAACCCTTAACCTGACACAGTGTCCCTCTCCTGACCCCAACCTTAACCTGACACAGTGTCCCTCCGCTGACCCCAACCCTTAACCTGACACAGTGTCCCTCCGCTGACCCCAACCCTTAACCTGACACAGTGTCCCTCTCCTGACCCCAACCTTAACCTGACAGTGTCCCTCCGCTGACCCCAACCTTAACCTGACACAGTGTCCCTCCGCTGACCCCAACCTTAACCTGACACAGTGTCCCTCCGCTGACCCCAACCTTAACCTGACACAGTGTCCCTCTCCTGACCCCAACCTTAACCTGACATTGTCCTCTCCTGACCCCAACCTTAACCTGACACAGTGTTCCTCTCCTGACCCCAACCTTAACCTGACACAGTGTCCCTCCGCTGACCCCAACCTTAACCTGACACAGTGTTCCTCTCCTGACCCCAACCTTAACCTGACACAGTGTCCCTCCGCTGACCCCAACCTTAACCTGACACAGTGTCCCTCCGCTGACCCCAACCTTAACCTGACACAGTGTCCCGCCGCTGACCCCAACCTTAACCTGACACAGTGTCCCTCCCCTGACCCCAACCTTAACCTGACACAGTGTCCCTCCGCTGACCCCAACCTTAACCTGACACAGTGTCCCTCTCCTGACCCCAACCTTAACCTGACACAGTGTCCCTCCGCTGACCCCAACCCTTAACCTGACACAGTGTCCCTCTCCTGACCCCAACCTTAACCTGACACAGTGTCCCTCCGCTGACCCCAACCCTTAACCTGACACAGTGTCCCTCTCCTGACCCCAACCTTAACCTGACAGTGTCCCTCCGCTGACCCCAACCTTAACCTGACACAGTGTCCCTCCGCTGACCCCAACCTTAACCTGACACAGTGTCCCTCCGCTGACCCCAACCTTAACCTGACACAGTGTCCCTCTCCTGACCCCAACCTTAACCTGACAGTGTCCCTCCGCTGACCCCAACCTTAACCTGACACAGTGTCCCTCTCCTGACCCCAACCTTAACCTGACAGTGTCCCTCTCCTGACCCCAACCTTAACCTGACACAGTGTCCCGCCGCTGACCCCAACCTTAACCTGACAGAGTGTTCCTCTCCTGACCCCAACCTTAACCTGACACAGTGTCCCTCCGCTGACCCCAACCTTAACCTGACACAGTGTTCCTCTCCTGACCCCAACCTTAACCTGACACAGTGTCCCTCTCCTGACCCCAACCTTAACCTGACAGTGTCCCTCCGCTGACCCCAACCTGACACAGTGTCCCTCCGCTGACCCCAACCTTAACCTGACACAGTGTCCCTCTCCTGACCCCAACCTTAACCTGACACAGTGTCCCTCCGCTGACCCCAACCTTAACCTGACACAGTGTCCCTCCGCTGACCCCAACCTTAACCTGACACAGTGTCCCTCTCCTGACCCCAACCTTAACCTTACACAGTGTCCCGCCGCTGACCCCAACCTTAACCTGACACAGTGTCCCTCTCCTGACCCCAACCTTAACCTGACACACACACAGTGTCCCTCTCCTGACCCCAACCTTAACCTGACACACACAGTGTCCCTCTCCTGACCCCAACCTTAACCTGACACAGTGTCCCTCCGCTGACCCCAACCTGACACAGTGTCCCTCCGCTGACCCCAACCCTTAACCTGACACAGTGTTCCTCTCCTGACCCCAACCTTAACCTGACACAGTGTCCTTCTCCTGACCCCAACCTTAACCTTACACAGTGTCCCTCTCCTGACCCCAACCTTAACCTGACAGTGTCCCTCCGCTGACCCCAACCTTAACCTGACACAGTGTCCCTCTCCTGACCCCAACCTTAACCTGACACAGTGTCCCGCCGCTGACCCCAACCTTAACCTGACACAGTGTCCCTCTCCTGACCCCAACCTTAACCTGACACAGTGTCCCGCCGCTGACCCCAACCTTAACCTGACACAGTGTACCTCCGCTGACCCCAACCTTAACCTGACACACACACAGTGTCCCTCTCCTGACCCCAACCTTAACCTGACACACTCAGTGTCCCTCTCCTGACCCCAACCTTAACCTGACACAGTGTCCCTCCGCTGACCCCAACCTGACACAGTGTCCCTCCGCTGACCCCAACCCTTAACCTGACACAGTGTTCCTCTCCTGACCCCAACCTTATCCTGACACAGTGTCCTTCTCCTGACCCCAACCTTAACCTGACACAGTGTCCCTCCGCTGACCCCAACCCTTAACCTGACACAGTGTTCCTCTCCTGACCCCAACCTTAACCTGACACAGTGTCCTTCTCCTGACCCCAACCTTAACCTGACACAGTGTCCCTCTGCTGACCCCAACCTTAACCTGACACAGTGTTCCTCCGCTGACTCCAACCCTTAACCTGACACAGTGTCCCTCCACTGACCCCAACCTTAACCTGACACAGTGTCCCTCCGCTGACCCCAACCCTTAACCTGACAGTGTCCCTCTCCTGAACCCAACCTTTACCTGACAGTGTCCCTCTCCTGACCCCAACCTTAACCTGACACAGTGTCCCTCCGCTGACCCCAACCTTAACCTGACAGTGTCCCTCCGCTGACCCCAACCTTAACCTGACACAGTGTCTCTCCGCTGACCCCAACCTTAACCTGACACAGTGTCCCTCTGCTGACCCCAACCTTAACCTGACACAGTGTCCCTCCGCTGACCCCAACCTTAACCTGACACAGTGTCCCTCACCTGACCCCAACCTTAACCTGACACAGTGTCCCTCTCCTGACCCCAACCTTAACCTGACACAGTGTCCCTCCGCTGACCCCAACCTTAACCTGACACAGTGTCCCTCCACTGACCCCAACCTTAACCTGACACAGTGTACCTCCACTGACCCCAACCTTAACCTGACACAGTGTACCTCCACTGACCCCAACCTTAACCTGACACAGTGTACCTCCACTGACCCCAACCTTAACCTGACACAGTGTCCCTCCGCTGACCCCAACCTTAACCTGACACAATGTCCCTCCGCTGACCCCAACCTTAACCTGACAGTGTCCCTCACCTGACCCCAACCTTAACCTGACACAGTGTCCCTCTCCTGACCCCAACCTTAACCTGACACAGTGTCCCTCTCCAGACCCCAACCTTAACCTGACACAGTGTCCCTCCGCTGACCCCAACCTTAACCTGACACAGTGTCCCTCCGCTGACCCCAACCTTAACCTGACACAGTGTCCGTCCGCTGACCCCAACCTTAACCTGACACAGTGTCCCTCCGCTGACCCCAACCTTAACCTGACACAGTGTCCCTCCGCTGACCCCAACCTTAACCTGACACAGTGTCCCTCCGCTGACCCCAACCTTAACCTGACACAGTGTCCCTCTTCTGACCCCAACCTTAACCTGACACAGTGTCCTTCTCCTGACCCCAACCTTAACCTGACACAGTGTCCCTCTCCTGACCCCAACCGTAACCTGACACACACACAGTGTCCCTCTCCTGACCCCAACCTTAACCCGACACAGTGTCCCTCTCCTGACCCCAACCTTAACCTGACACACCCACAGTGTCCCTCTCCTGACCCCGACCTTAACCTGACACAGTGTCCCTCTCCTGACCCCAACCTTAACCTGACACACACACAGTGTCCCTCTCCTGACCCCAACCTTAACCTGACACAGTGTCCTTCTCCTGACCCCAACCTTAACCTGACAAGTGTCCTTCTCCTGAACCCATCCTTAACCTGACACAGTGTCCCTCTCCTGACCCCAACCTTAACCTGACACAGTGTCCCTCTCCTGACCCCAACCTTAACCCGACACAGTGTCCCTCTCCTTACCCCAACCTTAACCTGACACAGTGTCCTTCTCCTGAACCCAACCTTAACCTGACACACACTTGTCAAACTCCAGATCTCTCATGACATTACAAAGCAAAGAGAATACCAGATTCTACTGGACCTGAACAGCCATTAGTCTCTCACACAGTAGCTTTATATAGTACATCTTACAGTACATTTCAAACATTTGACATATTGTTTAGCCTCTACTTGATATACTTAACTGATACACTATAAATACAAAAGTATGTGGACACCACTTCAAATTTGTGGATTCGGCTATTTCAGCCACACCCGTTGCTGACAGGTGTAGAAGGTCGATCACACAGCCATGCAATCTCCATAGACAAACATTGGCAGTAGAACGGCCGTACTGAAGAGCTCAGTGACTTTCAACGTGGCACCGTCATAGGATGCCACCGTTCCAACAAGTCAGTTCATCAAATGTCTGCCTTTCTAGAGCTGCCCATGTCAACTGTAAGGGCTGTTATTGTGAAGTGGAAACGTCTAGGAGCAACAACGGCTCAGCCGCGAAGTGGTAGGCCACACAAGCTCACAGAATGGGACCGCCTCCGAGTGCTGAAGTTCGTAGCATGTAGAAATCGTCTGTCCTTGGTTGCAACACTCACTACCGAGTTCCAAACTGCCTCTGGAAGCAACGTCAGCACAATAACTCTTTGTCTGGAGCTTCATGAAATGGGTTTCAATGGCCGGGCAGCTGCACACAAGCCTCAGATCACCATGCCAAGCGTTGGCTAGAGTGGTGTCAAGCTCGCCGCCATTGGACTCTGGAGAAGTGGAAACGCGTTCTCTGGAGTGATGAATCAGGCTTCACCATCTGGCAGTCCGATGGACGAATCTGGGTTTGGCGGTTGCCAAGAGAATGCTACCTGCCCCAATGCATATTGCCAACTGGAAAGTTAGCTGGAAAAGGAATAATGGTCTCTGGGTGTTTTTCATGGTTCGGGCTAGGCCCTTTAGTTCCAGTGAAGGGAAATCTTAACGCTACAGCATACAATGACATTCTAGATGATTATGTGCTTCCAACTTTGTGGCAACAGTTTGGGGAAGGCCCTTTCCTGTTTCAGCATGACAATGCCCCCGTGCACAAAGCGAGGTCCATACAGAAATGTTTTGTCAAAATCGGTGTGGAAGAACTAGCATGCACAGAGCCCTGACCTCAACCCCATCGAACACCTTTGGGATGAATTGGAACGCCAACTGCGAGCCAGGCCTAATCGCCCAACATCAGTGCCTGACCTCACGAATGCTCGTGGCTGAATGGAAGCAAGTCCCCGCAGCAATGTTCCAACATCTAGTGGAAAGCCTTCCCAGAAGAGTGGAGGCTGTTATAGCAGCAAAGGGGGGACCAACTCCATATTAAATGCCCATGATTTTGGAATGAGATGTTCGACAAGCAGGTGTCCACATACTTTTGGTAATGTAGTGTATCTTCTAAGGGTCTAATACACCAAGGGTTATGACCTTTAGATACTGAACTGTTATCTTCTAAGGGTCTAATACACCAAGAGTTATGACCTTTAGATACTGAACTGTTATATTCTAAGGGTCTCTAATACACCAAGAGTTATGACCTTTAGATACTGAACTGCTATCTTCTAAGGGTCTAATACACCAAGAGGTATGACCTTTAGATACTGAACTGCTATCTTCTAAGGGTCTCTAATACACCAAGAGTTATGACCTTTAGATACTGAACTGTTATCTTCTAAGGGTCTAATACACCAAGAGTTATGACCTTTAGATACTGAACTGCTATCTTCTAAGGGTCTAATACACCAAGAGTTATGACCTTTAGATACTGAACTGCTATCTTCTAAGGGTCTAATACACCAAGAGTTATGACCTTTAGATACTGAACTGCTATCTTCTAAGGGTCTCTAAAACACCAAGAGTTATGACCTTTAGATACTGAACTGTTATCTTCTAAGGGTCTCTAATACACCAAGAGTTATGACCTTTAGATACTGAACTGTTATCTTCTAAGGGTCTAATACACCAAGAGTTATGACCTTTAGATACTGAACTGCTATCTTCTAAGGGTCTAACACACCAAGAGTTATGACCTTTAGATACTGAACTGCTATCTTCTAAGGGTCTAATACACCAAGAGTTATGACCTTTAGATACTGAACTGCTATCTTCTAAGGGTCTAATACACCAAGAGTTATGACCTTTAGATACTGAACTGCTATCTTCTAATGTCTAATACACCAAGAGTTATGACCTTTAGATACTGAACTGCTATCTTCTAAGGGTCTCTAATACACCAAGAGTTATGACCTTTAGATACTGAACTGCTATCTTCTAAGGGTCTAACACACCAAGAGTTATGACCTTTAGATACTGAACTGCTATCTTCTAAGGGTCTCTAATACACCAAGAGTTATGACCTTTAGATACTGAACTGCTATCTTCTAAGGGTCTAATACACCAAGAGTTATGACCTTTAGATACTGAACTGCTATCTTCTAAGGGTCTCTAATACACCAAGAGTTATGACCTTTAGATACTGAACTGCTATCTTCTAAGGGTCTAATACACCAAGAGTTATGACCTTTAGATACTGAACTGCTATCTTCTAAGGGTCTAATACACCAAGAGTTAAGACATTGTTCAATAAGAAGAGAAGCCTGAGAGAATGACAGAAAAGCTAGACAAGTTAGTTGTGTTTGCTGGGGGTATACAGTGGCTTGCGAAAGTATTCACCCCCCTTGGCATTTTTCCTATTTTGTTGCCTTACAACCTGGAATTAAAATTGATTTTTGGGGGGTTTGTATCATTTGATTTACACAACATGCAACTACTTTGAAGATGCAAAATATTTTTTTGTGTGAAACAAACAAGAAATAGGACAAAAAAAACAGAAAACTTGAACTATTCACCCCGCCAAAGTCAATACTTTGTAGAGCCACCTTTTGCAGCAATTACAGCTGCAAGTCTCTTGGGGTATGTCTCTATAAGCTTGGCACATCTAGCCACTGGGATTGTTGCCCATTCTTCAAGGAAAAACTGCTCCTTCAAGTTGGATGGGTTCCGCTGGTGTACAGCAATCTTTAAATCATACCACAGATTCTCAAATGGATTGAGGTCTGGGCTTTGACTAGGCCATTCCAAGACATTTAAATGTTTCCCCTCAAACCACTCGAGTGTTGCTTTAGCAGTATGCTTAGGGTCATTGTCCTGCTGGAAGGTGAACCTCCATTCCAGTCTCAAATCTTTGGAAGACTGAAACAGGTTTCCCTCAAGAATTTCCCTATATTTAGCACCATCCATCATTCCTTCAATTCTGACCAGTTTCCCAGTCCCTGCCGATGGAAAAACATCCCCACATCATGATGCTGCCACCACCATGCTTCACTGTGGGGATGGTGTTCTCGGGGTGATGAGAGGTGTTGGGTTTGCGCCAGACATAGCGTTTTCCTTGATGGCCAAAAAGCTCAATTTTAGTCTCGTCTGACCAGAGTACCTTCTTCCATATGTTTGGGGAGTCTCCCACATGCCTTTTGGCGAACACCAAACTTGTTTGCTTATTTTGTTCTTTAAGCAATGGCTTTTTTCTGGCCACTCTTCCATAAATCCCAGCTCTGTGGAGTGTATGGCTTAAAGTGGTCCTATGGACAGATACTCCAATCGGCCCCCTCTTGGCAGGTTTGTTGTGGTGCCATATTCTTTCAATTTTTCAATAATGGATTTAATGGTGCTCCGTGGGATGTTCAAAGTTTAGGATATTTTTTTATTACCCAACCCTGATCTGTACTTCTCCACAACTTTGTCCCTGACCTGTCTGGAGAGCTCCTTGGTCTTCATGGTGCCGCTTGCTTGGTGGTGTTGCAGACTCTGGGGCCTTTGAGAACAGGTGTATATATACTGAGATCATGTGACACTTAGATTGCACACAGGTGGACTTTATTTAACTAATTATGTGACTTCTGAAGGTAATTGGTTGCACCAGATCTTATTTAGGGGCTTCATAGCAAAGGGGGTGAATACATATGCACGCACCACTTTTCCGTTATTTATTTTTTAGAATTGTTTTTAACAAGTTATTTTTTTAATTTCTCTTCACCAATTTGGACTATTTTGTGTATGTCCATTACATGAAATCCAAATAAAAATCCATTGAATTTACAGGTTGTAATGCAACAAAATAGGAAAAACGCCAAGGGGGATGAATACTTTTGCAAGGTCTGTCTCTAGGTGTGACAAGAGAGATGGTTTCTTTATGCTTTGAGTTCAGTCTGTCTCTGGGTGAGACCAGAGAGATGGTTTCTTTACGCTTTGAGGTCAGTCTGTCTCTGGGTGAGGCCAGAGAGATGGTTTCTTTACGCTTTGAGGTTAGTCTGTCTCTGGGTGAGACCAGATAAATGGTTTCTTTACGCTTTGAGGTTAGTCTGTCTCTGGGTGAGACCAGAGAGATGGTTTATTTACGGTGTGAGGTCAGTGCATCATGATAATGGAGAATAGCCCTCCACAACACAGAGATAAAACACACAGTTTAAACCCACTGGTCCTCAATATGTACATTATCCATTCATACACACACACACTGGACCTCAATATGCAGATTATAAGGACATACACCCTGAACCTGAATACAGAGCAACATTATCCACATACTGAGCCTGAACCTTAATATGTATCCAAACAGACACTGGTCCTCAAAATTTACATTATCCGGACAAACACACTGGTCTTAATTTTTACATTGTCCAGATATAGACACACTGGACCTCAATATGTAGCTCCATTATCAGGACACACACATCGGTCCTCAACATGTAGCTACATTATCAGGACACACACATCGGTCCTCAATATGTAGCTACATTATCAGGACACACACATCGGTCCTCAACATTTACATTATTCAGAAAAAACACAACTTCAATATGTACATTATCATGGCATATATACACTCGTCCTCAATTTGTACATTATAATGACATTAATCTTGGTTAACCTAGAACTAAAGTCTTGCGTAATTGGTCAGATGCTCGATTAAGTTCTGGGTCCATAAAAAAAAAAAATCCAGTGTTTCTATGTCAAACAGTTTTGTTATATTTCAGTCTTCTGCGATGTATATGAAGTGTAATACCGGGATGAAAACTCAACATTAAATACATTTCAACTCTATATCTGACATGGTAACAGAGACAGACAGACAGTATGAAAAATGTATGCACTCTGGATAAGAGCGTCTGCTAAATGACTAAAATGTAAATGTCTTATTTCTTTTACACCCATAACCATGAGTGTGAGGTGTATGTTTTTGTTTCAAAGTAGATTTGTTTAAGACTACCAAGAATCACTCTGTGTGACCCTGATTTAGCCCCCTGCAGTAAAAGGTTAAAGGGGCAGTGCAGTCAATAACTTGATTTTGCCAATGTTTTTATGATCTACAAAACACTCAAATTGTGAAAATAATGATAATGCCTATTTTTGTAAGAGCTTCTTTGAACTGGAATTTCAGCCATGGAGTTTTGGTCCAGATCACGACATCACAATCTGATCTGATTATTCTGAAAATGATCAGTCATCTTTGATTTGTATGTGCATCACAGGAGGCTGCTGAGGGGAGGACGGCTCATAATAACGGCCGGAATGGAGCGAATGGAATGGCATCAAACACCTGGAAACCATGGAAACCATGCGTTTGATACCATACCAGTAATTCCGCTCCAGTCATTAACACGAGTCTGTTCTCCCCAGTTAAGGTGCCGCCTACTTCCTGTGATATGTATCCTCCTATTTTGAAGAGGGAGGCTGGTAGGCTCTAATGTCTAGACCAGGGGTTCCCAAACTGGGTCCTGGGGCTCTAATGTCTAGACCAGGGGTTCCCAAACTGGGTCCTGGGGCCTCCCTTTGAAGAGGGAGGCTGGTAGGCTCTAATGTCTAGACCAGGGGTTCCCAAACTGGGTCCCGGGGCTCTAATGTCTAGACCAGGGGTTCCCAAACTGGGTCCCGGGGCCTCCCTTTGAAGAGGGAGGCTGGTAGGCTCTAATGTCTAGACCAGGGGTTCCCAAACTGGGTCCTGGGGCTCTAATATCTAGACCAGGGTTCCCAAACTGGGTCCTGGGGCTCTAATGTTTAGACCAGGGGTTCCCAAACTGGGTCCCGGGGCTCTAATGTCTAGACCAGGGGTTCCCAAACTGGGTCCTGGGGCCTCCCTTTGAAGAGGGAGGCTGGTAGGCTCTAATGTCTAGACCAGGGGTTCCCAAACTGGGTCCTGGGGCCTCCCTTTGAAGAGGGAGGCTGGTAGGCTCTAATGTCTAGACCAGGGGTTCCCAAACTGGGTCCTGGGGCCTCCCTTGGGTGCACATTTAGTTTTTTCCCCCCCTAGCATTACACAGCTGATCCAAATAGCCTCGGGGCGGCAGGTAGCTTAGTGGTTAAGAGCGTTGTGCCAGTAACCGAGAGGTCGCTGGTTCTATTCCCCGAGCCGACTAGGTGAAAAATCTGTCGATGTGCCCTTGAGCAAGGCACTTAACCCTAATTGCTCCTGTAAGTCACTCTGGATAAGAGCGTCTGCTAAATGACTAAAACAAAACAAACAAAACAATTTATCATCAAGCTTTGACGATTGACCTAGGTGAAGCTAGGTGAAAAAAACAATACAGTGGGGGAAAAAAGTATTTAGTCAGCCACCAATTGTGCAAGTTCTCCCACTTAAAAAGATGAGAGAGGCCTGTATTGTATATATACAAAATGAGGAAAACAATTCCAGAAAATCACATTGTAGGATTTTTTATGAATTTATTTGCAAATTATGGTGGAAAATAAGTATTTGGTCAATAACAAAAGTTTCTCAATACTTTGTTATATACCCTTTGTTGGCAATGACACAGGTCAAACGTTTTCTGTAAGTCTTCACAAGGTTTTCACACACTGTTGCTGGTATTTTGGCCTATTCCTCCATGCAGATCTCCTCTAGAGCAGTGATGTTTTGGGGCTGTCGCTGGGCAACACGGACTTTCAACTCCCTCCAAAGATTTTCTATGGGGTTGAGATCTGGAGACTGGCTAGGCTACTCCAGGACCTTGAAATGCTTCTTACGAAGCCACTCCTTCGTTGCCCGGGAGGTGTGTTTGGGATCATTGTCATGCTAAAAGACCCAGCCACGTTTCATCTTCAATGCCCTTGCTGATGGAAGGAGGTTTTCACTCAAAATCTCACGAGACATGGCCCCATTCATTCTTTCCTTTACACGGATCAGTCGTCCTGGTCCCTTTGCAGAAAAACAGCCCCAAAGCATGAAGTTTCCACCCCCATGCTTCACAGTAGGTATGGTGTTCTTTGGATGCAACTCAGCATTCTTTGTCCTCCAAACACGATGAGTTGAGTTTTTACCAAAAAGTTATATTTTGGTTTCATCTGACCATATGACATTCTCCCAAACTTCAGACGGGCCTGGACATGTACTGGCTTAAGCAGGGGGACACGTCTGGCAATGCAGGATTTGAGTCCCTGGCGGCGTAGTGGGTGACTGATGGTAGGCTTTGTTACTTTGGTCCCAGCTCTCTGCAGGTCATTCACTAGGTCCCCCCGTGTGGTTCTGGGATTTTTGCTCACCGTTCTTGTGATCATTTTGACCCCACGGGGTGAGATCTTGCGTGGAGCCCCAGATCGAGGGAGATTATCAGTGGTCTTGTATGTCTTCCATTTCCTAATAATTGCTCCCACAGTTGATTTCTTCAAACCAAGCTGCTTACCTATTGCAGATTCAGTCTTCCCAGCCTGGTGCAGGTCTACAATTTTGTTTCTGGTGTCCTTTGACAGCTCTTTGGTCTTGACCATAGTGGAGTTTGGAGTGTGACTGTTTGAGGTTGTGGACAGGTGTCTTTTATACTGATAACGGTGCCATTCAAACAGGTGCCATTAATACAGGTAATGAGTGGAGGACAGAGGAGCCTCTTAAAGAAGAAGTTACAGGTCTGTGAGAGCCAGAAATCTTGCTTGTTTGTAGGTGACCAAATACTTATTTTCCACCATAATTTGCAAATAAATTCATTAAAAATCCTACAATGTGATTTTTTGGATTTTTTTTTCTCAATTTGTCTGTCATAGTTGACGTGTACCTATGATGAAAATGACAGGCCTCTCTCATCTTTTTAAGTGGGAGAACTTGCACAATTGGTGGCTGACTAAATACTTTTTTTCCCCACTGTATGTGCACCCAAGGGGGGCCCCAGGACCCAGCTTGGGAAACGCTGGTCTAGACGATCCTGTCTGCCAATCAGGGCTGTGTATATATACATTTACATTTGTATCAACATGGCCACACGATCAGACTGAGCATTTCAATGGCAAAAGGAGGCTCAGGGAAATAAATGATCAAAAATATATTTGGAGTTATTTTCATGAAATAAACTCAGTGATTTATTAGACATACAGCGATGATTTAAAAATACAATTTAAAAGACTGCATGGGGGCTTTAAGAGAAGAGATAGAATGAGGAGGGAAACCGGAACGAAGAGCTCCACCCTCTCTTTGCTAGTTACGGGCAAGTCTATGGGCCAAATGTCCCCTCCACCTGCGAAATGTGAAAGATGCTAACACCTGCGAAATGTGAAAGATGCTAACACCTGCGAAATGTGAAAGATGCTAACACCTGCGAAATGTGAAAGATGCTAACACCTGCAAAATGTGAAAGATGCTAACACCTGCAAAATGTGAAAGATGCTAACACCTGTGAAATGGTGAAAGATGCTAACACCTGTGAAATGGTGAAAGATGCTAACACCTGCGAAATGGTGATCTGTCCAAAAGCTCCAGAAGTAGCGCTGCTCGCTGTCTCATGCATCCCGTTGTATGATGACAGATCTATCATTTATGTTGACATAGTCTGTCCACCATAGATTATCATGACAGACACACACTAGTCCTCTATATGTTGCTATGTTATCCTCACACTGGACCTCAACATTTACATTATCCAGTTATACACACTGGACCTCAACATGTACATTACCCAGTTATACACACTGGACCTCAACATGTACATTACCCAGTTATACACACTGGACCTCAGCATGTACATTACCCAGTTATACACACTGGACCTCAACATGTACATTACCCAGTTATACACACTGGACCTCAACATGTACATTACCCAGTTATACACACTGGACCTCAACATGTACATTACCCAGTTATACACACTGGACCTCAACATGTACATTACCCAGTTATACACACTGGACCTCAACATGTACATTACCCAGTTATACACACTGGACCTCAACATGTACATTACCTAGTTATACACACTGGACCTCAACATGTACATTACCCAGTTATACACACTGGACCTCAACATGTACATTACCCAGTTATACACACTGAACCTCAACATGTACATTACCCAGTTATACACACTGGACCTCAACATGTACATTACCCAGTTATACACACTGGACCTCAACATGTACATTACCCAGTTATACACACTGGACCTCAACATGTACATTACCTAGTTATACACACTGGACCTCAACATGTACATTACCCAGTTATACACACTGGACCTCAACATGTACATTACCCAGTTATACACACTGGACCTCAACATGTACATTACCCAGTTATACACACTGGACCTCAACATGTACATTACCCAGTTATACACACTGGACCTCAACATGTACATTACCCAGTTATACACACTGGACCTCAACATGTACATTACCCAGTTATACACACTGGACCTCAACATGTACATTACCCAGTTATACACACTGGACCTCAACATGTACATTACCCAGTTATACACACTGGACCTCAACATGTACATTACCCAGTTATACACACTGGACCTCAATATTCTATACATTATCCAGGTATTATTATTATTATTAAGTTTTATTTTTTTACAGGAACAGTGCACATTTATCAACATTTCTGTAAAGGTGCCGGTTTTAGCCAGCTGGCTAATTTTCGACCGGAGTCCCTGGGAAGGTTATTAAAAACAATTCCAATAACCATACAGACAGACAATAAGCAGAGACTGAGTAACATATGACCAGTAACACTTAACACACAGGCAGACAGGCAGAGCAACATATGACCGGTAACACTTAACATAGACAGACAGAGACAATAACACAAAAAGCAACCAAACAAAATGACAGAAAAATAACCAACAAGGTCCACCAGACGACAGAAAGCAGCTCTACACAGCTTGGGATTGTGTTCACACACAGCTTGGGATTGTGTTCACACACAGCTTGGGATTGTGTTCACACACAGCTTGGGATTGTGTTCACACACAGCTTGGGATTGTGTTCACACACAGCTTGGGATTGTGTTCACACACAGCTTGGGATTGTGTTCACACACAGCTTGGGATTGTGTTCACACACAGCTTGGGATTGTGTTCACACCCCTGACTGTCCTTTAGACATGTCTTTAGGTTATTTGTGAAGGTGCGGTAGGTGGAGCAGTTCCGTGTGTCTGAAGGCAGCGTGTTTCCAGACGACTGTGTCTTTGGGTTATTTGTGAAGGTGCGGTAGGTGGAGCAGTTCCGTGTGTCTGAAGGCAGCGTGTTTCCAGACGTGGGAAGCTCTCTCAGAGAAAGCAATCTGGCTGAAGGTGCTTTTCCTTAAGGGAACTAAACAGTTACCTCTCATTATGCAGATAAACACACACACACTGGTTATGAATATGTCGATTATCCGGCCAGAAGAACAAGTCCATTATCAGCATGTTCCATCATCACACAGCTTCAGAAAGAGAACACCAAATCTACATGGATGAGAGATCACAGAGGCGCATTCAGCCTCCATGTTGCTACCGCAGTAGTGTCAGACCGCTGTGTGTCGGGCTGTGTCGTTGCTAGGAGACATGGACATCTGTTGGCCTGCATCGTTGCTAGGAGACATGGACATCTGTCTGGTGAACTGGCTGAAACTGGCAGCCCTGCATCGCGCCCGGGACTCCCCTCCCTCTCCGCCCGGGTGCTGGCCTAGGCCCTGGGAGAGGCCTGGGGGTAGAGTACGGACGTGGGCCGTGTCCGTGTCGGGGTGGCCCTGGCTGGGCTGGTCCTTGGAGGAGAAGAGGCTCTGGAGGAGGTGGAACTTCTCCTTCTCCTCCCGGAGGAACACGTCCACCAACAGAGTCTTCTCTCTCTTCAGCTGCTCACTGATGTTCTTAGGTACGTCTGGGATCAACCAGGAAACCAGCAGGCTCAGGAACATCACCAGGTTCTGATGGGGGGGGGGGGGGGGGTGCACACAGGGACAAGAGAAGATAGGACTTTGTTTAACTGGTTGGTGTTGTACTGACAATCATCTGATAATGTTCCACTCTGACTAAAATACAACCACTTTATAAACACCAGGATACATCCACAGCCATGAATACCCATACTGGAGCCACAGTGGTCCAACCACACTGCAACCACACTGGTCCAACCACACTGATCATTGGTCCAACCACACTGCAACCACACTGGTCCAACCACACTGATCATTGGTCCAACCACACTGCAACCACACTGGTCCAACCACACTGATCAGTGGTCCAACCACACTGCAACCACACTTGTCCAACCACACTAATCATTGGTCCAACCACACTGCAACCACAGTGGTCCAACCACACTGCAACAACAGTGGTCCAACCACACTGCAACCACAGTGGTCCAACCACACTGATCATTGGTCCAACCACACTGCAACCACAGTGGTCCAACCACACTGATCATTGGTCCAACCACACTGCAACCACAGTGGTCCAACCACACTGATCATTGGTCCAACCACACTGGTCCAACCACACTGATCATTGGTCCAACAACACTGCAACCACAGTGATCCAACCACACTGATCATTGGTCCAACCACACTGCAACCACAGTGGTCCAACCACACTGATCATTGGTCCAACAACACTGCAACCACAGTTGTCTAACCACACAGATCATTGGTCCAACAACACTGCAACCACAGTGGTCCAACCACACTGATCATTGGTCCAACCCCACTGCAACCACAGTGGTCCAACCACACTGATCATTGGTCCACCCACACTGTAACCACAGTGGTCCAACCACACTGATCATTGGTCCACCCACACTGCAACCACAGTGGTCCAACCACACTGATCATTGGTCCAACCACACTGCAACCACAGTGGTCCAACCACACTGATCATTGGTCCACCCAAACTGTAACCACAGTGGTCCAACCACACTGATCATTGGTCCAACCACACTGCAACCACAGTGGTCCAACCACACTGATCATTGGTCCAACCACACTGCAACCACAGTGGTCCAACCACACTGATCATTGGTCCAACCACACTGCAACCACTGTGGTCCAACCACACTGATCATTGGTCCAACCACACTGCAACCACAGTGGTCCAACCACACTGATCATTGGTCCAACCACACTGCAACCACAGTGGTCCAACCACACTGATCATTGGTCCAACCACACTGCAACCACAGTGGTCCAACCACACTGATCATTGGTCCAACCACACTGCAACCACAGTGGTCCAACCACACTGATCACTGGTCCAACAACACTGCAACCACAGTTGTCTAACCACACTGATCATTGGTCCAACAACACTGCAACCACAGTGGTCCAACCACACTGATCATTGGTCCAACCACACTGCAACCACAGTGGCCAACCACACTGATCATTGGTCCAACCACACTGTAACCACAGTGGTCCACCCACACTGCAACCACAGTGGTCCAACCACAATCAATCAATCAATCAATTTTATTTTATATAGCCCTTCTTACATCAGCTAATATCTCGAAGTGCTGTACAGAAACCCAGCCTAAAACCCCAAACAGCTAGTAATGCAGGTGTAGAAGCACGGTGGCTAGGAAAAACTCCCTAGAAAGGCAAAACCTAGGAAGAAACCTAGAGAGGAACCAGGCTATGAGGGGTGGCCAGTCCTCTTCTGGCTGTGCCGGGTGGAGATTATAACAGAACCATGCCAAGATGTTCAAAAATGTTCATAAGTGACAAGCATGGTCAAATAATAATCAGGAATAAATCTCAGTTGGCTTTTCATAGCCGATCATTAGAGTTTAAAACAGCAGGTCTGGGACAGGTAGGGGTTCCATAACCGCAGGCAGAACAGTTTAAACTGGAATAGCAGCAAGGCCAGGCGGACTGGGGATAGCAAGGAGTCACCACGGCCGGTAGTCCCGACGTATGGTCCTAGGGCTCAGGTCTCTCAGTTGGCTTTTCATAGCCGATCATTTAGAGTTGAAAACAGCAGGTCTGGGACAGGTAGGGGTTTCGTAGCCGCAGGCAGAACAGTTGAAACTGGAATAGCAGCAAGGCTACACTGATCATTGGTCCAACCACACTGCAACCACAGTGGTCCAACCACACTGATCATTGGTCCACCCACACTGTAACCACAGTGGTCCAACCACACTGATCATTGGTCCAACCACACTGCAACCACAGTGGTCCAACCCCACTGCAACCACAGTGGTCCAACCACACTGATCATTGGTCCAACCACACTGCAACCACAGTGGTCCAACCACACTGATCATTGGTCCAACCACACTGCAACCACAGTTGTCCAACCACACTGATCATTGGTCCAACAACACTGCAACCACAGTGGTCCAACCACACTGATCATTGGTCCAACAACACTGCAACCACAGTGGTCCAACCACACATATCATTGGTCCACCCACACTGCAACCACAGTGGTCCAACCACACTACAACCACAGTGGTCCAACCACACTGATCATTGGTCCACCCACACTGCAACCACAGTGGTCCAACCACACTAATCATTGGTCCACCCACACTGCAACCACAGTGGTCCAACCACACTACAACCACAGTGGTCCAACCACACTGATCATTGGTCCACCCACACTGCAACCACAGTGGTCCAACCACACTAATCATTGGTCCACCCACACTGCAACCACAGTGGTCCAACCACACTACAACCACAGTGGTCCAACCACATAATCCAAAGAGATGTGATGATTAGTCCATTACAGATGGATGTGTCCCCCCTCTCTCTCTTATGTAAACACATATATCCAGTAAATCTCCTGACTAAAGCCCTTTTTAAATGTTGAGTTGAACTATCTGAAAGGTGTCCCTGCTATTAGTGGTTGTACTGTACCTGGAACAGGATGACGAAGGCCAGTCTGGCAGCCAGGATGGCCCAGTAGGTTTTAGAGAACTGGTAGGCTTCAGCTGACCATGGTGGCTCTCTGTAGTCCTTATACCTGGGGGAGGGGAGGGAGAGAGGTTACTATAGGTCTGGGGGAGGGGAGGGAGAGAGGTTACTATAGGTCTGGGGGAGGGGAGGGAGAGAGGTTACTATAGGTCTGGGGGAGGGGAGGGAGAGAGGTTACTATAGGTCTGGGGGAGGGGAGGGAGAGAGGTTACTATAGGTCTGGGGGAGGGGAGGGAGAGAGGTTACTATAGGTCTGGGGGAGGGGAGGGAGAGAGGTTACTATAGGTTTGGGGGAGGGGAGGGAGAGAGGTTACTATAGGTCTGGGGGAGGGGAGGGAGAGAGGTTACTATAGGTCTGGGGGAGGGGAGGGAGAGAGGTTACTGTAGGTCTGGGGGAGGGGAGGGAGAGAGGTTACTATAGGTCTGGGGGAGGGGAGGGAGAGAGGTTACTATAGGTCTGGGGGAGGGGAGGGAGAGAGGTTACTATAGGTCTGGGGGAGGGGAGGGAGAGAGGTTACTATAGGTCTGGGGGAGGGGAGGGAGAGAGGTTACTAGAGGTCTGGGGGAGGGGAGGGAGAGAGGTTACTAGAGGTCTGGGGGAGGGGAGGGAGAGAGGTTACTATAGGTCTGGGGGAGGGGAGGGAGAGAGGTTACTATAGGTCTGGGGGAGGGGAGGGAGAGAGGTTACTATAGTGACAGATACATCTCTCTCCTGTCTTTACCAATTACTAGATAGAACACATGACTAATGAAAAAACACTCCAGTCTGAATTTAAACAAGTAAAACAAGGTAGAAAGTGTGTAGAAATGATAATGAACCTACATTTGAAATAATTTAATGTGGGGTTGCGACTGACAACCCGGTTCAATTTGGGTCCTGAGGCTAAATTAGTTGAGAACCACTGGTCTAGGGTACAGAGCCATAATGGAGGTGGTCAGGCTGTAGTCTAGGGGACTGAGCCATAATGGAGGTGGTCAGACTGTAGTCTAGGGGATAGAGCCATAATGGAGGTGGTCAGACTGTAGTCTAGGGGACAGAGCCATAATGGCGGTGGTCAGGCTGTAGTCTAGGGTACAGAGACATAATGGAGGTGGTCAGGCTGTAGTCTAGGGGACAGAGCCATAATGGAGGTGGTCAGATGGAGGTGGTCAGGCTGTAGTCTAGGGTACAGAGACATAATGGAGGTGGTCAGACTGTAGTCTAGGGGACTGAGCCATAATGGAGGTGGTCAGGCTGTAGTCTAGGGGATAGAGCCATAATGGCGGTGGTCAGGCTGTAGTCTAGGGGACAGAGACATAATGGAGGTGGTCAGGCTGTAGTCTAGGGGACAGAGACATAATGGAGGTGGTCAGGCTGTAGTCTAGGGGACTGAGCCATAATGGAGGTGGTCAGGCTGTAGTCTAGGGGATAGAGCCATAATGGCGGTGGTCAGGCTGTAGTCTAGGGTACAGAGCAATAATTGATGTGGTCAGACTGTAGTCTAGGGTACAGAGCCATAATAATAATAAAATAATAATAATAATATGCCATTTAGCAGACGCTTTTATCCAAAGCGACTTACAGTCATGTGTGCATACATTTTTTCGTATGGGTGGTCCCGGGGATCGAACCCACTACCCTGGCGTTACAAGTGCCATGCTCTACCAATTGAGCTACAGAGGACCACATAATGGAGGTGGTCAGACTGTAGTCTAGGGGAAAGAGCCATAATGGAGGTGGTCAGGCTGTAGTCTAGGGGACAGAGCAATAATTGATGTGGTCAGACTGTAGTCTAGGGGACAGAGCCATAATGGAGGTGGTCAGGCTGTAGTCTAGGGGACAGAGCCATAATAGAGGTTGTCAGGCAGTCAGACAGTAGTCTAGGGGACAGAGCCATAATGGAGGTGGTCAGACTGTAGTCTAGGGGAGAGAGCCATAATGGAGGTGGTCAGACTGTAGTCTAGGGGAGAGAGCCATAATGGAGGTGGTCAGACTGTAGTCTAGGGGACAGAGCCATAATGGAGGTGGTCAGGCTGTAGTCTAGGGGACAGAGCCATAATGGAGGTGGTCAGACTGTAGTCTAGGGGACAGAGCCATAATGGAGGTGGTCAGGCTGTAGTTTAGGGGACAGAGCCATAATGGAGGTGGTCAGGCTGTAGTCTAGGGGACAGAGACATAATGGAGGTGGTCAGGCTGTAGTCTAGGGGACAGAGACATAATGGAGGTGGTCAGGCTGTAGTCTAGGGGATAGAGACATAATGGAGGTGGTCAGGCTGTAGTCTAGGGGACAGAGACATAATGGAGGTCGTCAGGCTGTAGTCTAGGGGACATAGCCATAATAGAGGTTGTCAGGCAGTCAGACAGTAGTCTAGGGGACAGAGCCATAATGGAGGTGGTCAGACTGTAGTCTAGGGGAGAGAGCCATAATGGAGGTGGTCAGACTGTAGTCTAGGGGACAGAGCCATAATGGAGGTGGTCAGGCTGTAGTTTAGGGGACAGAGCCATAATGGAGGTGGTCAGGCTGTAGTCTAGGGGACAGAGACATAATGGAGGTGGTCAGGCTGTAGTCTAGGGGACAGAGACATAATGGAGGTGGTCAGGCTGTAGTCTAGGGGATAGAGACATAATGGAGGTGGTCAGGCTGTAGTCTAGGGGACAGAGACATAATGGAGGTGGTCAGGCTGTAGTCTAGGGGACAGAGCCATAATGGAGGTGGTCAGACTGTAGTCTAGGGGATAGAGACATAATGGAGGTGGTCAGGCTGTAGTCTAGGGGACAGAGACATAATGGAGGTGGTCAGGCTGTAGTCTAGGGGACAGAGCCATAATGGAGGTGGTCAGACTGTGGTCTAAGGGACAGAGCCATAATGGAGGTGGTCAGGCTGTAGTCTAGGGGACAGAGCCATAATGGAGGTCGTCAGGCTGTAGTCTAGGGGACATAGCCATAATAGAGGTTGTCAGGCAGTCAGACAGTAGTCTAGGGGACAGAGCCATAATGGAGGTGGTCAGACTGTAGTCTAGGGGACATAGCCATAATAGAGGTTGTCAGGCAGTCAGACAGTAGTCTAGGGGACAGAGCCATAATGGAGGTGGTCAGACTGTAGTCTAGGGGAGAGAGCCATAATGGAGGTGGTCAGACTGTAGTCTAGGGGACAGAGCCATAATGGAGGTGGTCAGGCTGTAGTTTAGGGGACAGAGCCATAATGGAGGTGGTCAGGCTGTAGTATAGGGGACAGAGCCATAATGGCGGTCGTCAGGCAGTCAGACAGTAGTCTAGGGGACAGAGCCATAATGGAGGTGGTCAGACTGTAGTCTAGGGGACAGAGCCATAATGGAGGTCGTCAGGCTGTAGTCTAGGGGACAGAGCCATAATGGAGGTGGTCAGACTGTAGTCTAGGGGAGAGAGCCATAATGGAGGTGGTCAGACTGTAGTCTAGGGGACAGAGCCATAATGGAGGTGGTCAGGCTGTAGTCTAGGGGACAGAGCCATAATGGAGGTGGTCAGGCTGTAGTCTAGGGGACAGAGCCATAATGAAGTTGGTCACACTGTAGTCTAGGGGACAGAGCCATAATGGCGGTCGTCAGGCAGTCAGACAGTAGTCTAGGGGACAGAGCCATAATGGAGGTGGTCAGACTGTAGTCTAGGGGACAGAGCCATAATGGAGGTGGTCAGACTGTAGTCTAGGGGACAGAGCCATAATGGAGGTGGTCAGGCAGTCAGACAGTAGTCTAGGGGACAGAGCCATAATGGAGGTGGTCAGACTGTAGTCTAGGGGATAGAGACATAATGGAGGTGGTCAGGCTGTAGTCTAGGGGACAGAGACATAATGGAGGTGGTCAGGCTGTAGTCTAGGGGACTGAGACATAATGGAGGTGGTCAGGCTGTAGTCTAGGGGACAGAGACATAATGGAGGTGGTCAGACAGTAGTCTAGGGGATAGAGACATAATGGAGGTGGTCAGACTGTAGTCTAGGGGACAGAGCCATAATGGAGGTGGTCAGGCAGTCAGACTGTAGTCTAGGGGACAGAGCCATAATGGAGGTGGTCAGACTGTAGTCTAGGGGACTGAGCCATAATGGAGGTGGTCAGACTGTAGTCTAGGGGACAGAGCCATAATGGAGGTCGTCAGACTGTAGTCTAGGGTACAGAGACATAATGGAGGTGGTCAGACTGTAGTCTAGGGGACAGAGCCATAATGGAGGTGGTCAGACTGTAGTCTAGGGGACAGAGCCATAATGGAGGTCGTCAGACTGTAGTCTAGGGGACTGAGCCATAATGGAGGTGGTCAGACTGTAGTCTAGGGGACAGAGCCATAATGGAGGTGGTCAGACTGTAGTCTAGGGGACAGAGCCATAATGGAGGTGGTCAGTCTGTAGTCTAGGGGACAGAGCCATAATGGAGGGATCAGGCTGTAGTCTAGGGGACAGAGCCATAATGGTGGTGGTCAGGCTGTAGTCTAGGCGACTGAGCCATAATGGAGGTCGTCAAGCCGTGTTAGTAATGATGCCCCTCAGTACCCCTCTATCTTCTATCCAACCATGTTATTAATGATGCCCCTCAGTACCCCTCTATCTTCTATACAACCATGTTATTAATGATGCCCCTCAGTACCCCTCTATCCTCTATACAACCATGTTATTAATGACGCCCCTCAGTACCCCTCTATCTTCTATACAACCATGTTATTAATGATGCCCCTCAGTACCCCTCTATACAACCATGTTATTAATGACACCCCTCAGTACCCCTCTATCTTCTATCCAACCATGTTATTAATGATGCCCCTCAGTACCCCTCTATCCTCTATACAACCATGTTATTAATGATGCCCCTCAGTACCCCTCTATCTTCTATCCAACCATGTTATTAATGATGCCCCTCAGTACCCCTCTATCTTCTATCCAACCATGTTATTAATGACACCCCTCAGTACCCCTCTATCTTCTATACAACCATGTTATTAATGATGCCCCTCAGTACCCCTCTATCCTCTATACAACCATGTTATTAATGATGCCCCTCAGTACCCCTGTTTCCAATCATGTTATTAATGATGCCCCTCAGTACCCCTCTATCTTCTATCCAACCATGTTATTAATGATGCCCCTCAGTACCCCTCTATCCTCTATACAACCATGTTATTAATGATGCCCCTCAGTACCCCTCTATCTTCTATCCAACCATGTTATTAATGATGCCCCTCAGTACCCCTCTATCTTCTATCCAACCATGTTATTAATGACACCCCTCAGTACCCCTCTATCTTCTATCCAACCATGTTATTAATGATGCCCCTCAGTACCCCTCTATCCTCTATACAACCATGTTATTAATGATGCCCCTCAGTACCCCTCTATCTTCTATCCAACCATGTTATTAATGATGCCCCTCAGTACCCCTCTATCTTCTATCCAACCATGTTATTAATGATGCCCCTCAGTACCCCTCTATCTTCTATCCAACCATGTTATTAATGATGCCCCTCAGTATCCCTCTATCCTCTATACAACCATGTTATTAATGATGCCCCTCAGTACCCCTCTATCTTCTATCCAACCATGTTATTAATGATGCCCCTCAGTACCCCTCTATCCTCTATCCAACCATGTTATTAATGACGCCCCTCAGTACCCCTCTATCTTCTATCCAACCATGTTATTAATGATGCCCCTCAGTACCCCTCTATCTTCTATCCAACCATGTTATTAATGACACCCCTCAGTACCCCTCTATCTTCTATCCAACCATGTTATTAATGATGCCCCTCAGTACCCCTCTATCCAATCATGTTATTAATGATGCCCCTCAGTACCCCTCTATCCTCTATCCAACCATGTTATTAATGACGCCCCTCAGTACCCCTCTATCTTCTATCCAACCATGTTATTAATGATGCCCCTCAGTACCCCTCTATCTTCTATCCAACCATGTTATTAATGATGCCCCTCAGTACCCCTCTATCTTCTATCCAACCATGTTATTAATGATGCCCCTCAGTACCCCTCTATACAACCATGTTATTAATGATGCCCCTCAGTACCCCTCTATACAACCATGTTATTAATGACGCCCCTCAGTACCCCTCTATCTTCTATCCAACCATGTTATTAATGACGCCCCTCAGTACCCCTCTATCCTCTATCCAACCATGTTATTAATGATGCCCCTCAGTACAACCATGTTATTAATGATGCCCCTCAGTACCCCTCTATCTTCTATCCAACCATGTTATTAATGATGCCCCTCAGTACCCCTCTATCTTCTATACAACCATGTTATTAATGATGCCCCTCAGTACCCCTCTATCTTCTATACAACCATGTTATTAATGATGTCCCTCAGTACCCCTCTATCCTCTATACAACCATGTTATTAATGACACCCCTCAGTACCCCTCTATCTTCTATCCAACCATGTTATTAATGATGCCCCTCAGTACCCCTCTATCCAACCATGTTATTAATGATGCCCCTCAGTACCCCTCTATCCTCTATCCAACCATGTTATTAATGATGCCCCTCAGTACCCCTCTATACAACCATGTTATTAATGATGCCCCTCAGTACCCCTCTATCCTCTATACAACCATGTTATTAATGATGCCCCTCAGTACCCCTCTATCTTCTATACAACCATGTTATTAATGATGCCCCTCAGTACCCCTCTATCTTCTATCCAACCATGTTATTAATGATGCCCCTCAGTACCCCTCTATCTTCTATCCAACCATGTTATTAATGATGCCCCTCAGTACCCCTCTATCTTCTATCCAACCATGTTATTAATGATGCCCCTCAGTACCCCTCTATCTTCTATCCAACCATGTTATTAATGATGCCCCTCAGTACCCCTCTATCTTCTATCCAACCATGTTATTAATGATGCCCCTCAGTACCCCTCTATCTTCTATCCAACCATGTTATTAATGATGCCCCTCAGTACCCCTCTATCTTCTATCCAACCATGTTATTAATGATGCCCCTCAGTACCCCTCTATCTTCTATCCAACCATGTTATTAATGATGCCCCTCAGTACCCCTCTATACAACCATGTTATTAATGATGCCCCTCAGTACCCCTCTATACAACCATGTTATTAATGATGCCCCTCAGTACCCCTCTATCCTCTATACAACCATGTTATTAATGATGCCCCTCAGTACCCCTCTATACAACCATGTTATTAATGATGCCCCTCAGTACCCTTCTATCCAACCATGTTATTAATGATGCCCCTCAGTACCCCTCTATCTTCTATACAACCATGTTATTAATGATGCCCCTCAGTACCCCTCTATCTTCTATCCAACCATGTTATTAATGATGCCCCTCAGTACCCCTCTATCTTCTATCCAACCATGGCTAGAGAACCATGGGTAGAGGCAGGGCACAGAGACAAATTCAGACAATAGAACTTTCCCATAAAGCCCAATAACAGTCAGTTGAATGTTTCTACTAGAAACTGGGTTTCTACTATAAAACAACTAAAGTCCCTGGAGATACCGTGATACTACGGCCGGTCAGACAGACGGATCAAAAACAGACAAACTATTTTGGTCAATTTCTTTCAGAATGGACATCAAAGCTGAGTTGAATTTCCTCCAAAATGTTTGATTGACTGTATTGAATTAGGAAAACATCACAGAGACAGACTGGTCCTGGTGTATGGCCATATACAGGCATGGAGCAGGAATGTGTGAGACTGGCTCCGATTCACCCACCCTCCCTGCACTTTATCTGCCCTCAGGGACGTGCCTCTCCCTGGGAACCCCCCCCCCCCCCCCACACACACAAATCTGATTCCCTGAAAAAGACATCACCTCAATGATCCTCTGGCTGTCTCCATGTTTGGTTATCACAATGCTGACCACGTTAAATATAGAGCAGACACATTCATACTGACCACGTCAAATATAGAGCAGAGACACATTCATACTGACCACGTCAAATATAGAGCAGAGACACATTCATACTGACCACGTCAAATATAGAGCAGAGACACATTCATACTGACCACGTCAAATATGGAGCAGACACATTCATACTGACCACGTCAAATATAGAGCAGAGACACATTCATACTGACCACGTTAAATATAGAGCAGAGACACATTCATACTGACCACGTCAAATATGGAGCAGACACATTCATACTGACCACATCAAATATAGAGCAGAGACACATTTATTCAATAATGCAGTGATCTCCAAAAGTATTGGGACAGTGACACGTTATTTTGGCTCTGTACTCCAGCGCTTTGGATTTTAAATGAGGTTAAAGTATAGATAGCTTTAATTTGTGGGTGTGTTCATCCATATCGGGTGAATCGTTTAGAAATTAAAGCACTTTTTGTACATAGTCCCCCCCCACCCCCCCACCCCCCATTTTAGAGGTTAGAACTATTATTGTAATGGTGAGAGGTTAGCATGTCTTGGGGGTATGATATAAAATGCTAACCTCCCCTGTTATTGTAATGGTGAGAGGTTAGCATGTTTTAGGGGTATGATATAAAATGCTAACCTCCCCTGTTATTGTAATGGTGAGAGGTTAGCATGTCTTGGGGGTATGATATAAAATGCTAACCTCCCCTGTTATTGTAATGGTGAGAGGTTAGCATGTCTTGGGGGTATGATATAAAATGCTAACCTCCCCTGTTATTGTAATGGTGAGAGGTTAGCATGTCTTGGGGGTATGATATAAAATGCTAACCTCCCCTGTTATTGTAATGGTGAGAGGTTAGCATGTCTTGGGGGTATGATATAAAATGCTAACCTCCACTGTTATTGTAATGGTGAGAGGTTAGCATGTTTTAGGGGTATGATATAAAATGCTAACCTCCCCTGTTATTGTAATGGTGAGAGGTTAGCATGTCTTGGGGGTATGATATAAAATGCTAACCTCCCCTGTTATTGTAATGGTGAGAGGTTAGCATGTCTTGGGGGTATGATATAAAATGCTAACCTCCCCTGTTATTGTAATGGTGAGAGGTTAGCATGTCTTGGGGTTATGATATAAAATGCTAACCTCCCCTGTTATTGTAATGGTGAGAGGTTAGCATGTCTTGGGGGTATGATATAAAATGCTAACCTCTCCTGTTATTGTAATGGTGAAAGGTTCATTCATTCATTCAGGATCATCCGTAACCATGGCAGCATCCACATGAATGTAGAAGTGTTCAGAAACATATTCTATTCTTGTTTACAATAAAAGTGACTCTAAAATGACATAATACATTATTTACCGTTCATTTCTATTGGACACAAAATAATCTGAAACACAACCAAAACAAACAGCAAATGCATCCAACAAGTTTGTAGAGTCACAAGCTTGATTTAAACATTGCATTCTAGGAATATGGGACCAAATACTAAACTTATGACTACTTTAACACACATAGGTGAATTTGTCAAAATACTTTTGGTCTGTAATTTCTAAACGGTTCACCCCATGTGGATGGAAAATACCTTCAAATTAAAGCTGACAGTCCGCACTTTAACCTCACAGTCATTGTATCATTTCAAATGCAAAGTGCTGGAGTACAGAGCCAAAACAACAAAAAATATGACACTGTCTCAATACTTTTGGAAGTCAGTGTATTTCCTCTAGATGGGTGCGTGACAGTCCAAGAGGAAGTTGGACTGATTTCCACTAGTATCTCTGGGGAACGGAGCTCCCCTCCCCTCCCTCCCTCCCTCCCTCCCTCCCACCCACCTCCACTAGTATCTCTGGGGAACGGAGCTCCAATCTGCAAAGAAACAAGGGTCAGCCCATTCCCACCCCTCCCCTCCCTGCCTCACACACAGCCAATGACCAAGTTAGCCACTATGCCAGAAAACGTGGTCAACCCCTGATAACATTCCCCCGCTGATAAAGCCCCCGGTTTCTCTAGTTCCCCAGCCCAGTATGTTTTAGTAGAACCACAGTATGTGGTCCTGTGTTCCCCAGCCCAGTATGTGGTCCTGTGTTCCCCAGCACAGTATGTTTTAGTAGAACCACAGTATGTGGTCCTGTGTTCCCCAGCCCAGTATGTGGTCCTGTGTTCCCCAGCCCAGTATGTTTTAGTAGAACCACAGTATGTGGTCCTGTGTGGCTCAGTTGGTAGAGCATGTTGCTTGCAATGCCAGGGCTGAGGGTTTGATTCCCGCTGGGGCCACCCATACCAAAATGCATGTATGCTTTTAAGTCACTGTGGATAAAAGTGTCTGTTAAATGGCATATATTATATACACTGAGTGGACAAAACATTAAGGACACCTGCTCTTTCCATGACAGACTGACCAGGTGAATCCAGGTGAAAGATATGATCCCTTATTGATGTCACTTGTTAAATCCACTTCAGTCAGTGTAGATGAAGGGGAGGAGACAGGGTTAAAGAAGGATGTTTTAGCCTTGAGACATGGATTGTGTATGTGTGCCATTCAGAGGGTGAATGGGCAAGACAAAATATTTAAGTGCCTTTGAACGGGGTATGGTAGTAGATGCCAGGCGAACCGGTTTGTGTCAAGAACTGCAATGCTGCTGGGTTTTTCACACCCAACAGTTTCCCGTGTGTATCAAGAATGGTCCACCACCCAAAGGACATCCAGCCAACTTGACACAACTGTGGGAAGCATTGGAGTCAACATGAGCCAGTATCCCTGTGGAACGCGTTCGACACCTTGTAGAGTCCATGGCCTGACGAATTGAGTCTGTTCTGAGGGCATAAGGGGGGGGGGGGTATGGGGTGCAACTGAATATTAGGAAGGTGTTCTTTAGGTTTTACCCACTTAGTGTATCATTATGACCACACTTTGACCACTGCTCCTCTTCCATTAAAGATTTAAAGACCAGGGGAGACCATCTCTCCCTCCATCCTCCCCGTCCCATCCGGCCCAACCCCCAGGAAGCGAATGATCTGACCTTACTGAACAGTCTCTTTCTTTAATAAAACCTTTTCATGACACAAACGCTGTGTTTTCTGGGAATCGTTCATCAGTCATGCTCTAACACTGGAGGGGCATTCCTATAGTCTTAAATGTGACGTGATAGTGTGTTTTAAAAACAGACAGAGACGGCATTCTGTCTCTACAGTGCTGTTATGTAACAGAATCCCAGCAGTCCTGCAAGGTTAGAACTGCAGGGTCTAGATGTTTGAGGTTAGAGAGACCTGCAGTGGTCCAGTCAGGCAGACAGTAACACCCTCTGTGTTGGGTTAGGAGATGGATTTGAACACCAACAGGGCTGCAGGGTTCTGCCTCCACAGTTACGTAACAGAGTTCGCAACAGACCTGCAGGGTTAGGGTTATGCCATTTAGTAAATTATTTAAAGCCAGAGAGATGGAACATGGCTGTAGGATTATTAGAGTTAGACAGACACTCTCTGTGCTAACTGGACCAACAACACTGATGATTAGAGAGAGAGGTAGCAGGAGAGAGAGGTAGCAGGAGAGAGAGGTAGCAGGAGAGAGAGGTAGCGGGAGAGAGAGAGAGCGGGAGAGAGAGAGAGCGGGAGAGAGAGGTAGCGGGAGAGAGAGGTAGCGGGAGAGAGAGGTAGCGGGAGAGAGAGGTAGCGGGAGAGAGAGGTAGCGGGAGAGAGAGGTAGCGGGAGAGAGAGGTAGCGGGAGAGAGAGGTAGCGGGAGAGAGAGGTAGCGGGAGAGAGAGGTAGCGGGAGAGAGAGATAGCGGGAGAGAGAGGTAGCAGGAGAGAGAGATAGCGGGAGAGAGAGGTAGCAGGAGAGAGAGGTAGCGGGAGAGAGAGGTAGCGGGAGAGAGAGGTAGCGGGAGAGAGAGGTAGCGGGAGAGAGAGGTAGCGGGAGAGAGAGATAGCGGGAGAGAGAGGTAGCGGGAGAGAGAGGTAGCGGGAGAGAGAGGTAGCGGGAGAGAGAGGTAGCGGGAGAGAGAGGTAGCGGGAGAGAGAGGTAGCGGGAGAGAGAGGTAGCAGGAGAGAGAGGTAGCAGGAGAGAGAGGTAGCAGGAGAGAGAGGTAGCTGACTGATGGGAGCACCATGGATCCTGACTGATGGGAGCACCATGGAGGCAGCATGGGAGCACCATGGATCCTCAAGCACCAGTCTCTAATGTCAGTCCAACCTGTTACGTTCCCGCAGCAAGAACACCAAAAATCGTCGCTCAAACAGAAGGGGACAAACAAACAAAGAGTGACTGACAACAACCAAAACGAAACAGTTGGGATTTTAGGAGGGGTTCTGAAAGACACTCATGGGGTGTCCACTGGAGGTTGACTAGCAACAATAACTGGGCCCTAAAAGACACCCACCATGAGACCCACTGAATCTGCCCAAGAAGAGGCCAACAAAAGAAAACCAAACTTAGAAACAGGAAGCAAACCAAAAAGTAGAGCAAAACAGAAACAGGGAAGATCAGATAAAGGATTTTTTTTCTCTCAAGACAACTAGAGCACTGGGCTAGCCACTCTTAAATATCACCTGGGCCAGCCACTCTAAAATATCACCTGGGCCAGCCACTCTAAAATATCACCTGGGCCAGACACTCTTAAAAATCAGCTGGGCCAGACACTTAAAAATCAACTGGGTCAGCCACTCTTAAATATCACCTGGGCCAGCCACTCTTAAATATCACCTGGGCCAGCCACTCTTAAATATCACCTGGGCCAGCCTCTCTTAAATATCACCTGGGCCAGACACTCTTAAATATCACCAGGGCCAGCCACTCTTAAATATCACCTGGGCCAGACACTCTTAAATATCACCTGGGCCAGACACTCTTAAATATCACCTGGGCCAGCCACTCTAAAATATCACAGGTAAAACACCTTCTGACTAACGAGATGACAAGCCAGCACAAGTGTAACACATACTGCTAACCTGCAGACGGTGATCTCAGCGAGGAGTGAGGAGGTACTAACCTGCAGACGGTGATCTCAGCGAGGAGTGAGGAGGTACTAACCTGCAGACGGTGATCTCAGCAAGGAGTGAGGAGGTACTAACCTGCAGACGGTGATCTCAGCGAGGAGTGAGGAGGTGCTAACCTTTAGACGGTGATCTCAGCGAGGAGTGAGGAGGTGCTAACCTGCAGACGGTGATCTCAGCGAGGAGTGAGGAGGTGCTAACCTGCAGACGGTGATCTCAGCGAGGAGGTGCTAACCTGTAGACGGTGATCTCAGCGAGGAGGTACTAACCTGCAGACGGTGATCTCAGCGAGGAGTGAGGAGGTACTAACCTGCAGACGGTGATCTCAGCGAGGAGTGAGGAGGTACTAACCTGCAGACGGTGATCTCAGCGAGGAGTGAGGAGGTACTAACCTGCAGACGGTGATCTCAGCGAGGAGTGAGGAGGTACTAACCTGCAGACGGTGATCTCAGCGAGGAGTGAGGAGGTGCTAACCTGCAGACGGTGATCTCAGCGAGGAGTGAGGAGGTGCTAACCTGCAGACGGTGATCTCAGCGAGGAGTGAGGAGGTGCTAACCTGCAGACGGTGATCTCAGCGAGGAGTGAGGAGGTGCTAACCTGCAGACGGTGATCTCAGCGAGGAGGTGCTAACCTGCAGACGGTGATCTCAGCGAGGAGTGAGGAGGTACTAACCTGCAGACGGTGATCTCAGCGAGGAGGTGCTAACCTGCAGACGGTGATCTCAGCGAGGAGTGAGGAGGTACTAACCTGCAGACGGTGATCTCAGCGAGGAGTGAGGAGGTACTAACCTGCAGACGGTGATCTCAGCGAGGAGTGAGGAGGTACTAACCTGCAGACGGTGATCTCAGCGAGGAGTGAGGAGGTACTAACCTGCAGACGGTGATCTCAGCGAGGAGTGAGGAGGTACTAACCTGCAGACGGTGATCTCAGCGAGGAGTGAGGAGGTGCTAACCTGCAGACGGTGATCTCAGCGAGGAGTGAGGAGGTACTAACCTGCAGACGGTGATCTCAGCGAGGAGTGGAGGTACTAACCTGTAGACGGTGATCTCAGCGAGGAGTGAGGAGGTACTAACCTGCAGACGGTGATCTCAGCGAGGAGGTACTAACCTGCAGACGGTGATCTCAGCGAGGAGTGAGGAGGTACTAACCTGCAGACGGTGATCTCAGCGAGGAGTGAGGAGGTACTAACCTGCAGACGGTGATCTCAGCGAGGAGGTGCTAACCTGTAGACGGTGATCTCAGCGAGGAGTGAGGAGGTGCTAACCTGTAGACGGTGATCTCAGCGAGGAGTGAGGAGGTACTAACCTGCAGACGGTGATCTCAGCGAGGAGTGAGGAGGTGCTAACCTGCAGACGGTGATCTCAGCGAGGTGTGAGGAGGTACTAACCTGCAGACGGTGATCTCAGCGAGGAGTGAGGAGGTACTAACCTGCAGACGGTGATCTCAGCGAGGAGTGAGGAGGTGCTAACCTGCAGACGGTGATCTCAGCGAGGAGTGAGGAGGTACTAACCTGCAGACGGTGATCTCAGCGAGGAGTGAGGAGGTACTAACCTGCAGACGGTGATCTCAGCGAGGAGGTACTAACCTGCAGACGGTGATCTCTGCGAGGAGTGAGGAGGTACTAACCTGCAGACGGTGATCTCAGCGAGGAGGTGCTAACCTGCAGACGGTGATCTCAGCGAGGAGTGAGGAGGTACTAACCTGCAGACTGTGATCTCAGCGAGGAGTGAGGAGGTGGGGGCTTTGCCAGGTCTGAAGTTGGACACGTTGAAGTGAGAGAGGGTGTGGTCTATGAAGCCGTGCATGGTGCCCGTCTGACTGTACATGTACTGGTACACCAGCCTGGGAATGAAGTCCGACGTAAACGAGATCACAAACGCCTGACAGGGAGAGAGAGCACATTAAAGGGAGACTGTGAGATTGACATGTATTAAAGGGAGACTGTGAGATTGACATTTATTAAAGGGAGACTGTGAGATTGACATTTATTAAAGGGAGACTGTGAGATTGACATTTATTAAAAGGGAGACTGTGAGATTGACATGTATTAAAGGGAGACTGTGAGATTGACATTTATTAAAGGGAGACTGTGAGAATTACATTTATTAGGTGTCACATGATCTGTCACATGATCTCAGTATATATACACCTGTTCTGAAAGGCCCCAGAGTCTGCAACACCACTAAGCAAGGGGCACCACCAAGCAAGCGGCACCATGAAGACCAAGGAGCTCTCCAAACAGGTCAGGGACAAAGTTGTGGAGAACTACAGATCAGGGTTGGGTTATAAACTCTTGGCAGGTTTGTTGTGGTGCCATATTCTTTCAATTTTTTTATAATGGATTTAATGGTGCTCCGTGGGATGTTCAAAGTTTCGGATATTATTTTATAACCTGATCTGTACTTCTGAACTGTCCCTGATTCTCACAGCTTGCTTGGTGGAGGTAATTAGTTGCACCAGATCTTATTTAGGGGCTTCATAGCAAAGGGGGTGAATACATATGCACGCACCACTTTTCCGTTATTAATTTTTTAGAATTTTTTGAAACAAGTAATTTTTTTCATTTCACTTCACCAATTTGGACTGTTTTGTGTATGTCCATTACATGAAATCCAAATAAAAATCAATTTAAATTACAGGTTGTAATGCAACAAAATAGGAAAAATGATGAATCCTTTTGCAAGGCACAGTATGTGTGTGGAGGTGGTTCCCAGGGAGAAGCTGGTCCCTGAAGGCAGATCGTGCCCCTACGGTCTCTCTCTGACATGATAATATAAATCTGCTCTATATTAAAGTCAACTGCCAGGGCTTACAGCCCGTGACATCACACACACACTGTTGTTTTAAGGTTTACAGCAGCAAAACGATCCACATGAAACATAAAGCCACCATTATTATTCTGACTGAATATCACTCGTCTCCATTACTACACATTATCTCATCACATCAAACAGAAAGACATTACAGAGGACATTATCTCATCACATCAAACAGAGAGACATATTACAGAGGACATTATCTAGAGTAGAACTAAACAGTTTGGGGGATTATCTGATTGATCCATTTACATCATTCAGTCTAGCTGGATCAGGAGTTAGGCTCCCGAGAGGCGCAGCGGTCTAAGGCACTGCATCTCAATGCTTGAGGCGTCACTACAGACCGAGTGGCGCAGCGGTCTAAGGCACTGCATCTCAGTGCTAGAGGCGTCACTACAGACCGAGTGGTGCAGCGGTCTAAGGCACTGCATCTCAGTGCTTGAGGCGTCACTACAGACCGAGTGGCGCAGCGGTCTAAGGCACTACATCTCAGTACTTGAGGCGTCACTACAGACCGAGTGGCGCAGCGGTCTAAGGCACTGCATCTCAGTGCTTGAGGCGTCACTACAGACCGAGTGGCGCAGCGGTCTAAGGCACTGCATCTCAATGCTTGAGGCGTCACTACAGACCGAGTGGTGCAGCGGTCTAAGGCACTGCATCTCAGTGCTTGAGGCGTCACTACAGACCGAGTGGCGCAGCGGTCTAAGGCACTGCATCAAAGTGCTTGAGGCGTCACTACAGACCGAGTGGCGCAGCGGTCTCAGGCTCTGCATCTCAGGGCTTGAGGCGTCACTACAGACCCCCTGGTTCGATTACAGGCTGTATCACAACCGGCCGTGATTGGGAGTCCCATAGGGCGGCGCACAATTGGTGTTTGGCCGGTGTGGGCCGCCATTGTAAATAAGAATGTGTTCTTAACTGACTTGCCAAGTTAAATAAAGGTTCATTAAATAAAATAAATGAGCAACACCCTAAAAGGCTCTGAAAAGCTGCCGATTATCTCCGGCCCCGTGCCGTCGCTGGTCTTTAAGCCAGATGTGAGGTGCTAAGAACCTTCTGCAGCCACATCATCTTTTGCTTCCAAAAAGTGTTGAAATTCTCAATAAAAGTTATGCCAACAGATTGGCAGTGGTCAGGCTGCAGAAGTTTCCCCAGGCTTCATATCTGGCTTAAAGACTCCTGCCACTCTGTTGGCATAACCTTTGAGAATAGACACTTTTGGAAGCAAAAGATGCTCTACAGAGACGGACTCCGCCCCAAACCATCAAGGAGCCTGGACCCTCTCTTCACATTTCAAGGCCTACATTATATGATTGTGAAATGCAGGCTTCAGACAATCTAAAAGACCTGTAATGATCTAAACCCAACCCAGCGGGTGACTAAGCCGACACGGCCCAACCCTTCAGATCCTTCAGAGTCAACTAGAGAAATATCTATTAGATATTAGTGACCACGGCCCAGTTGTTTGTGTTGGAGACGTGATAATACAAAAATCTAAGCCTCGTTTCGTCACAAAGAGGAACTTAAAAAACTTCAGTGAACAGGCTTTTTTTACATGATCTTTATTTTAGTGACCTTGATTGTATCTCAGCTATCCCTGAACCTGATTTAGCTTTCAGCCTTTTTGCAGATGTCTTCAATACCATTGTGGATAATCATGCTCCCTTCAAAAAGCTAAGGGTTAATGGTAGGTTGAATGTCTGGTACACTCCGGAATTATCAGAAGTCATTCATAAGAGATGATGCTTGGGTCAAGGCCAGGAACACAGGCTTAGGCATGGACTGGCAAGCTTTTAAGCAACTGAGTAATCATTGTGTAAGACAAATCAGAAAGGTTAAATCTGATTATTATGTAACCGCTCCTTGGGATTGTAATGGGAACCGGGCAAAATTCTGGAAAACTGTCAAATCCCTGAAGGGTTCTTTCTCCTCTCTGCCACAACAAATTAATTCAGACACAGGCCTCATTACAAAAAAAAGACACCATCATTCATGCATTTAATCACCATTTTATTTCAGCGGGCTCTCTCTTTGAAATAACTTCTAAGCCTGTTCACAATGATATTGGGCTGGATGCTGATAGGGGAAACTTGCTGAATGATCAGAGAAATGATAGTCAAAGCTTTTCTTTTAGGCCGTTTACAGAGAAATAAGTCCTGGATGCTTTGATAGCAGTAGACAAGAAATCCACAGGGGTCGACCAATAGGATTCCGGTCTGCTTAGGTGTGCAGCACCCATCATTGTTGGCTCAACAGCACCACCACCACCATGCTTGACCTTTGGTATGATGTTCTTACTGTGGAATGCAGAGTTTGGTTTTCGCCAGGCATTACTGGAACCATGTCGTCCAAAAAGTTATACTTTTGAATCATCTGTCCATAGAACGTTCTTCCAAGAGTCTTGATGATCATCCAGGTGCTTTTTGGCAAACTTGAGTCAACTTTTTGGATGAGATGGGTCCCATTATGCCTGGCCAAAACCAAACACTGCATTCCACAGTAAGAACATCATACCAAAGGTCAAGCATGGTGGTGGTGGTGGTGTGATGGTTTGGGGATGCTTTGCTGCCTCAGGACCTGGACGACTTGCCTTAATAGAAGGAACCATGAATTCTGCTCTGTATCAGAGAATTCTACAGGAGAATGTCAGACCATCCGTCTGTGAGCTGAAGCTGAAGCACAGCTGGGTCATGCAGCAAGACAATGATCCAAAACACACAACCAAGTCTACATGAAAATTGCTAAAAAGCAACAAATTGGAAGTTTTGGAATGGCCTAGTCAAAGTCCAGACCTAATCCCAATTGAGATGTTGTGGCAGGACTTGAAACGAGCAGTTCATGCTTGAAAACCCACACGTCACTGAGTTAAAGCAGTTCTGCATGGAAGAGTGGGCCAAAATTCCTCCACAGCGACGTGAGAGACTGATCAACAACTACAGGAAGCATTTGGTTGGAGTCATTGCAGCTAAAGGTGGCACAACCAGTTATTGAGTGTAAGGGGGCAATTACTTTTTCACACAGGGGAATTGGGTGTTGCACAACTTTGTTTATGAAATAAATATGTAATTGTTGTGTTATTTGTTCACTTATGTTCCCTTTATCTAATATTAGGTTTTGGTTGAAGATCTGATAACATTCAGTATCACAAATATGCAAAAGTAGAAAGGGGGCAAATACTTTTTCACAGCACTGTGTATAAATGCTATTGGACAATCTGTTCAAACGTGTAAATGTAATCTATATTTAGATGATACTATTATGAACGCAATTGCCCCGACTGCTGACCTGGCTGTGAAAAGGCTATAGTTCCATTTTGCAGTTGTGTAGGAAGCCCTTACTGATTTAAAACTGGTACTTAAAAAGGATCTGACCCTTTTCTTCAATTTTCGCCTAAAATTGCATACCCAAATCTAACTGCCTGTAGCTCAGGACCTGAAACAAGGATATGTATATTCTTGACATCATTTGAAAGGAAACACTTTGAAGTTTGTGGAAATGTCAGAGAATATAACATTTTAGATCTGGTAAAAGTTAAACAAAAAACATGCATTTTTCAATTATTATTTTTTTGAATCGTCTTTCAAATGCAAGAGAAAGGCCAGACAGTGATGTAGGATTCTAGGTGTAATTTAGATGTTGTCCACAAGATGGCAGCAATGTGTGTGCAAAGTTTCAGACTGATCCAGTGAAGAATTACATCACTACACAGTATTTTGTATTGAGTATGCCAGGAGTTTTCCCAAATGTGGCGAATTGGTAAATTTATACATTTTCATGTACATAACTATAGAGAACATACAAAAATGCTATGGTAATAAAAAAAAATACATTTACACACTCCCAGGAATGTCATACATGATGGATCATTAGCATCCCTACAGAAAATACACTAACCTTCACACATCTAGATGGCCGGGTGGGGGCGGAGCCAGAGACAGTAGTGGGGTCAAACTGTAGAACCCAGTTCCTACATTTGAATATGAAATTGTTTTTTTCAAACAAAACTATGCTACATTGTGTCTCTGGGACCCTCAGGATGACAAATCAGAGCAAGATTACTGAATGTAAGTACATTATGTACCTTCAGAGGTGAATGTTCCAAACCAGTTGCCGTGACAACAGTGTTTAGTTGTTGTGCACTCTCCTCAAACAATAGCATGGTATTTTTTTGCTGTAATAGCGACTGTAAATTGGACAATGCAGTTACAGTGACAAGAATTTAAGCTTTCTGCCAATGTAAGATATGTCTATAAGTTCCGGAAAGTTTGCTGTTGTTTAACAACGCCATTCATATCGCATATTGAGCAGCAACTGTCCCGGTATAGGGACACCGATCCCGTAGAGGTCAATACAGGCTAAACTAAATACATGTTTTCAAGTTCTCTCAGATGGATTACATCTTTACTCATCGGATGGTTCTATAATCTAACGAGTCCCAGCAGACAAATACCTTGGTATCTGGGTTGACAATGATTTATCATCTTTTTAAAAACATACAACTGAGCTTGTTAAGAAACAAACATTTTATTTTTTATTTTTACAGAAACAGATCTTGTCTCCCTCTAGTCAGCAGGAAGCAGATTGTGCAGTCAACCTTTCTACCTGTTGTTGTTATGGTGATACTATTTATCAGCCTTTCTACCTGTTGTTATGGTGATACTATTTATCAGCCTTTCTACCTGTTGTTATGGTGATACTATTTATCAACCTTTCTACCTGTTGTTATGGTGATACTATTTATCAACCTTTCTACCTGTTGTTGTTATGGTGATACTATTTATCAACCTTTCTACCTGTTGGTGATTATGGTGATACTATTTATCAACCTTTCTACCTGTTGGTGATTATGGTGATACTATTTATCAACCTTTCTACCTGTTGTTATGGTGATACTATTTATCAACCTTTCTACCTGTTGGTGATTATGGTGATACTATTTATCAACCTTTCTACCTGTTGGTGATTATGGTGATACTATTTATCAACCTTTCTACCTGTTGGTGATTATGGTGATACTATTTATCAACCTTTCTACCTGTTGGTGATTATGGTGATACTATTTATCAACCTTTCTACCTGTTGTTATGGTGATACTATTTATCAACCTTTCTACCTGTTGTTATGGTGATACTATTTATCAACCTTTCTACCTGTTGGTGATTATGGTGATACTATTTATCAACCTTTCTACCTGTTGTTATGGTGATACTATTTATCAACCTTTCTACCTGTTGGTGATTATGGTGATACTATTTATCAACCTTTCTACCTGTTGGTGATTATGGTGATACTATTTATCAACCTTTCTACCTGTTGTTATGGTGATACTATTTATCAACCTTTCTACCTGTTGGTGATTATGGTGATACTATTTATCAACCTTTCTACCTGTTGTTATGGTGATACTATTTATCAACCTTTCTACCTGTTGTTATGGTGATACTATTTATCAGCCTTTCTACCTGTTGTTATGGTGATACTATTTATCAACCTTTCTACCTGTTGGTGATTATGGTGATACTATTTATCAGCCTTTCTACCTGTTGTCATGGTGATACTATTTATCAACCTTTCTACCTGTTGTTGTTATGGTGATACTATTTATCAACCTTTCTACCTGTTGGTGATTATGGTGATACTATTTATCAGCCTTTCTACCTGTTGGTGATTATGGTGATACTATTTATCAGCCTTTATACCTGTTGTTATGGTGATACTATTTATCAGCCTTTCTACCTGTTGGTGATTATGGTGATACTATTTATCAGCCTTTCTACCTGTTGTTATGGTGATACTATTTATCAACCTTTCTACCTGTTGGTGATTATGGTGATAGTATTTATCAACCTTTCTACCTGTTGTTGTTATGGTGATACTATTTATCAACCTTTCTACCTGTTGGTGATTATGGTGACACTATTTATCAACATTTCTACCTGTTGGTGATTATGGTGATACTATTTATCAGCCTTTCTACCTGTTGGTGATTATGGTGATACTATTTATCAACCTTTCTACCTGTTGTTATGGTGATACTATTTATCAACATTTCTACCTGTTGTTATGGTGATACTATTTATCAACCTTTCTACCTGTTGGTGATTATGGTGATACTATTTATCAGCCTTTCTACCTGTTGGTGATTATGGTGATACTATTTATCAACCTTTCTACCTGTTGTTATGGTGATACTATTTATCAACCTTTCTACCTGTTGTTATGGTGATACTATTTATCAGCCTTTCTACCTGTTGGTGATTATGGTGATACTATTTATCAACCTTTCTACCTGTTGGTGATTATGGTGATACTATTTATCAACCTTTCTACCTGTTGGTGATTATGGTGATACTATTTATCAACCTTTCTACCTGTTGGTGATTATGGTGATACTATTTATCAGCCTTTCTACCTGTTGGTGATTATGGTGATACTATTTATCAACCTTTCTACCTGTTGGTGATTATGGTGATACTATTTATCAACCTTTCTACCTGTTGTTATGGTGATACTATTTATCAACCTTTCTACCTGTTGGTGATTATGGTGATACTATTTATCAACCTTTCTACCTGTTGTTATGGTGATACTATTTATCAGCCTTTCTACCTGTTGTTGTTATGGTGATACTATTTATCAACCTTTCTACCTGTTGGTGATTATGGTGATACTATTTATCAACCTTTCTACCTGTTGTTGTTATGGTGATACTATTTATCAACCTTTCTACCTGTTGGTGATTATGGTGATACTATTTATCAACCTTTCTACCTGTTGGTGATTATGGTGATACTATTTATCAACCTTTCTACCTGTTGTTATGGTGATACTATTTATCAACCTTTCTACCTGTTGGTGATTATGGTGATACTATTTATCAACCTTTCTACCTGTTGTTATGGTGATACTATTTATCAACCTTTCTACCTGTTGTTATGGTGATACTATTTATCAGCCTTTCTACCTGTTGTTATGGTGATACTATTTATCAACCTTTCTACCTGTTGGTGATTATGGTGATACTATTTATCAGCCTTTCTACCTGTTGTTGTTATGGTGATACTATTTATCAACCTTTCTACCTGTTGGTGATTATGGTGATACTATTTATCAGCCTTTCTACCTGTTGGTGATTATGGTGATACTATTTATCAGCCTTTATACCTGTTGTTATGGTGATACTATTTATCAGCCTTTCTACCTGTTGGTGATTATGGTGATACTATTTATCAGCCTTTCTACCTGTTGTTATGGTGATACTATTTATCAGCCTTTCTACCTGTTGTTATGGTGATACTATTTATCAACCTTTCTACCTGTTGGTGATTATGGTGATAGTATTTATCAACCTTTCTACCTGTTGTTGTTATGGTGATACTATTTATCAACCTTTCTACCTGTTGGTGATTATGGTGATACTATTTATCAACCTTTCTACCTGTTGGTGATTATGGTGATACTATTTATCAACCTTTCTACCTGTTGGTGATTATGGTGATACTATTTATCAGCCTTTCTACCTGTTGGTGATTATGGTGATACTATTTATCAACCTTTCTACCTGTTGTTATGGTGATACTATTTATCAACCTTTCTACCTGTTGTTATGGTGATACTATTTATCAACCTTTCTACCTGTTGGTGATTATGGTGATACTATTTATCAGCCTTTCTACCTGTTGGTGATTATGGTGATACTATTTATCAACCTTTCTACCTGTTGTTATGGTGATACTATTTATCAACCTTTCTACCTGTTGTTATGGTGATACTATTTATCAGCCTTTCTACCTGTTGGTGATTATGGTGATACTATTTATCAACCTTTCTACCTGTTGGTGATTATGGTGATACTATTTATCAACCTTTCTACCTGTTGGTGATTATGGTGATACTATTTATCAACCTTTCTACCTGTTGGTGATTATGGTGATACTATTTATCAGCCTTTCTACCTGTTGGTGATTATGGTGATACTATTTATCAACCTTTCTACCTGTTGGTGATTATGGTGATACTATTTATCAACCTTTCTACCTGTTGTTATGGTGATACTATTTATCAACCTTTCTACCTGTTGGTGATTATGGTGATACTATTTATCAACCTTTCTACCTGTTGTTATGGTGATACTATTTATCAGCCTTTCTACCTGTTGTTGTTATGGTGATACTATTTATCAACCTTTCTACCTGTTGGTGATTATGGTGATACTATTTATCAACCTTTCTACCTGTTGTTGTTATGGTGATACTATTTATCAACCTTTCTACCTGTTGGTGATTATGGTGATACTATTTATCAACCTTTCTACCTGTTGTTGATTATGGTGATACTATTTATCAACCTTTCTACCTGTTGTTGTTATGGTGATACTATTTATCAACCTTTCTACCTGTTGTTATGGTGATACTATTTATCAACCTTTCTACCTGTTGGTGATTATGGTGATACTATTTATCAACCTTTCTACCTGTTGTTATGGTGATACTATTTATCAACCTTTCTACCTGTTGTTGTTATGGTGATACTATTTATCAACCTTTCTACCTGTTGTTATGGTGATACTATTTATCAACCTTTCTACCTGTTGTTATGGTGATACTATTTATCAGCCTTTCTACCTGTTGTTATGGTGATACTATTTATCAACCATTCTACCTGTTGGTGATTATGGTGATAGTATTTATCAACCTTTCTACCTGTTGGTGATTATGGTGATACTATTTATCAGCCTTTCTACCTGTTGGTGATTATGGTGATACTATTTATCAGCCTTTCTACCTGTTGTTATGGTGATACTATTTATCAACCTTTCTACCTGTTGGTGATTATGGTGATACTATTTATCAACCTTTCTACCTGTTGGTGATTATGGTGATACTATTTATCAACCTTTCTACCTGTTGTTGATTATGGTGATACTATTTATCAGCCTTTCTACCTGTTGTTGTTATGGTGATACTATTTATCAACCTTTCTACCTGTTGGTGATTATGGTGATACTATTTATCAGCCTTTCTACCTGTTGTTATGGTGATACTATTTATCAACCTTTCTACCTGTTGTTGTTATTGTGATACTATTTATCAACCTTTCTACCTGTTGGTGATTATGGTGATACTATTCATCAGCCTTTCTACCTGTTGGTGATTATGGTGATACTATTTATCAGCCTTTCTACCTGTTGTTATGGTGATACTATTTATCAGCCTTTCTACCTGTTGGTGATTATGGTGATACTATTTATCAGCCTTTCTACCTGTTGGTATGGTGATACTATTTATCAACCTTTCTACCTGTTGGTGATTATGGTGATAGTATTTATCAACCTTTCTACCTGTTGTTGTTATGGTGATACTATTTATCAACCTTTCTACCTGTTGGTGATTATGGTGATACTATTTATCAACCTTTCTACCTGTTGTTATGGTGATACTATTTATCAACCTTTCTACCTGTTGGTGATTATGGTGATACTATTTATCAACCTTTCTACCTGTTGTTATGGTGATACTATTTATCAGCCTTTCTACCTGTTGTTGTTATGGTGATACTATTTATCAACCTTTCTACCTGTTGGTGATTATGGTGATACTATTTATCAACCTTTCTACCTGTTGTTGTTATGGTGATACTATTTATCAACCTTTCTACCTGTTGGTGATTATGGTGATACTATTTATCAACCTTTCTACCTGTTGTTGATTATGGTGATACTATTTATCAACCTTTCTACCTGTTGTTGTTATGATGATACTATTTATCAACCTTTCTACCTGTTGTTATGGTGATACTATTTATCAACCTTTCTACCTGTTGGTGATTATGGTGATACTATTTATCAACCTTTCTACCTGTTGTTATGGTGATACTATTTATCAACCTTTCTACCTGTTGTTGTTATGGTGATACTATTTATCAACCTTTCTACCTGTTGTTATGGTGATACTATTTATCAACCTTTCTACCTGTTGTTATGGTGATACTATTTATCAGCCTTTCTACCTGTTGGTGATTATGGTGATACTATTTATCAGCCTTTCTACCTGTTGGTGATTATGGTGATACTATTTATCAACCTTTCTACCTGTTGGTGATTATGGTGATACTATTTATCAGCCTTTCTACCTGTTGTTATGGTGATACTATTTATCAACCTTTCTACCTGTTGTTGTTATTGTGATACTATTTATCAACCTTTCTACCTGTTGGTGATTATGGTGATACTATTCATCAGCCTTTCTACCTGTTGGTGATTATGGTGATACTATTTATCAGCCTTTCTACCTGTTGTTATGGTGATACTATTTATCAGCCTTTCTACCTGTTGGTGATTATGGTGATACTATTTATCAGCCTTTCTACCTGTTGTTATGGTGATACTATTTATCAACCTTTCTACCTGTTGGTGATTATGGTGATAGTATTTATCAACCTTTCTACCTGTTGTTGTTATGGTGATACTATTTATCAACCTTTCTACCTGTTGGTGATTATGGTGATACTATTTATCAACCTTTCTACCTGTTGGTGATTATGGTGATACTATTTATCAACCTTTCTACCTGTTGGTGATTATGGTGATACTATTTATCAGCCTTTCTACCTGTTGGTGATTATGGTGATACTATTTATCAACCTTTCTACCTGTTGTTATGGTGATACTATTTATCAACCTTTCTACCTGTTGTTATGGTGATACTATTTATCAACCTTTCTACCTGTTGGTGATTATGGTGATACTATTTATCAGCCTTTCTACCTGTTGGTGATTATGGTGATACTATTTATCAACCTTTCTACCTGTTGGTGATTATGGTGATACTATTTATCAACCTTTCTACCTGTTGGTGATTATGGTGATACTATTTATCAGCCTTTCTTCCTGTTGGTGATTATGGTGATACTATTTATCAACCTTTCTACCTGTTGGTGATTATGGTGATACTATTTATCAACCTTTCTACCTGTTGTTATGGTGATACTATTTATCAACCTTTCTACCTGTTGGTGATTATGGTGATACTATTTATCAACCTTTCTACCTGTTGTTATGGTGATACTATTTATCAGCCTTTCTACCTGTTGTTGTTATGGTGATACTATTTATCAACCTTTCTACCTGTTGGTGATTATGGTGATACTATTTATCAACCTTTCTACCTGTTGTTGTTATGGTGATACTATTTATCAACCTTTCTACCTGTTGGTGATTATGGTGATACTATTTATCAACCTTTCTACCTGTTGTTGATTATGGTGATACTATTTATCAACCTTTCTACCTGTTGTTGTTATGGTGATACTATTTATCAACCTTTCTACCTGTTGTTATGGTGATACTATTTATCAACCTTTCTACCTGTTGGTGATTATGGTGATACTATTTATCAACCTTTCTACCTGTTGTTATGGTGATACTATTTATCAACCTTTCTACCTGTTGTTGTTATGGTGATACTATTTATCAACCTTTCTACCTGTTGTTATGGTGATACTATTTATCAACCTTTCTACCTGTTGTTATGGTGATACTATTTATCAGCCTTTCTACCTGTTGTTATGGTGATACTATTTATCAACCATTCTACCTGTTGGTGATTATGGTGATAGTATTTATCAACCTTTCTACCTGTTGGTGATTATGGTGATACTATTTATCAGCCTTTCTACCTGTTGGTGATTATGGTGATACTATTTATCAGCCTTTCTACCTGTTGTTATGGTGATACTATTTATCAACCTTTCTACCTGTTGGTGATTATGGTGATACTATTTATCAACCTTTCTACCTGTTGGTGATTATGGTGATACTATTTATCAACCTTTCTACCTGTTGTTGATTATGGTGATACTATTTATCAGCCTTTCTACCTGTTGTTGTTATGGTGATACTATTTATCAACCTTTCTACCTGTTGGTGATTATGGTGATACTATTTATCAGCCTTTCTACCTGTTGTTATGGTGATACTATTTATCAACCTTTCTACCTGTTGGTGATTATGGTGATACTATTCATCAGCCTTTCTACCTGTTGGTGATTATGGTGATACTATTTATCAGCCTTTCTACCTGTTGTTATGGTGATACTATTTATCAGCCTTTCTACCTGTTGGTGATTATGGTGATACTATTTATCAGCCTTTCTACCTGTTGGTATGGTGATACTATTTATCAACCTTTCTACCTGTTGGTGATTATGGTGATAGTATTTATCAACCTTTCTACCTGTTGTTGTTATGGTGATACTATTTATCAACCTTTCTACCTGTTGGTGATTATGGTGATACTATTTATCAACCTTTCTACCTGTTGTTATGGTGATACTATTTATCAACCTTTCTACCTGTTGGTGATTATGGTGATACTATTTATCAACCTTTCTACCTGTTGTTATGGTGATACTATTTATCAGCCTTTCTACCTGTTGTTGTTATGGTGATACTATTTATCAACCTTTCTACCTGTTGGTGATTATGGTGATACTATTTATCAACCTTTCTACCTGTTGTTGTTATGGTGATACTATTTATCAACCTTTCTACCTGTTGGTGATTATGGTGATACTATTTATCAACCTTTCTACCTGTTGTTGATTATGGTGATACTATTTATCAACCTTTCTACCTGTTGTTGTTATGGTGATACTATTTATCAACCTTTCTACCTGTTGTTATGGTGATACTATTTATCAACCTTTCTACCTGTTGGTGATTATGGTGATACTATTTATCAACCTTTCTACCTGTTGTTATGGTGATACTATTTATCAACCTTTCTACCTGTTGTTGTTATGGTGATACTATTTATCAACCTTTCTACCTGTTGTTATGGTGATACTATTTATCAACCTTTCTACCTGTTGTTATGGTGATACTATTTATCAGCCTTTCTACCTGTTGGTGATTATGGTGATACTATTTATCAGCCTTTCTACCTGTTGGTGATTATGGTGATACTATTTATCAACCTTTCTACCTGTTGGTGATTATGGTGATACTATTTATCAGCCTTTCTACCTGTTGTTATGGTGATACTATTTATCAACCTTTCTACCTGTTGTTGTTATTGTGATACTATTTATCAACCTTTCTACCTGTTGGTGATTATGGTGATACTATTCATCAGCCTTTCTACCTGTTGGTGATTATGGTGATACTATTTATCAGCCTTTCTACCTGTTGTTATGGTGATACTATTTATCAGCCTTTCTACCTGTTGGTGATTATGGTGATACTATTTATCAGCCTTTCTACCTGTTGTTATGGTGATACTATTTATCAACCTTTCTACCTGTTGGTGATTATGGTGATAGTATTTATCAACCTTTCTACCTGTTGTTGTTATGGTGATACTATTTATCAACCTTTCTACCTGTTGGTGATTATGGTGATACTATTTATCAACCTTTCTACCTGTTGGTGATTATGGTGATACTATTTATCAACCTTTCTACCTGTTGGTGATTATGGTGATACTATTTATCAGCCTTTCTACCTGTTGGTGATTATGGTGATACTATTTATCAACCTTTCTACCTGTTGGTGATTATGGTGATACTATTTATCAGCCTTTCTACCTGTTGGTGATTATGGTGATACTATTTATCAACCTTTCTACCTGTTGTTATGGTGATACTATTTATCAACCTTTCTACCTGTTGTTATGGTGATACTATTTATCAACCTTTCTACCTGTTGGTGATTATGGTGATACTATTTATCAGCCTTTCTACCTGTTGGTGATTATGGTGATACTATTTATCAACCTTTCTACCTGTTGTTATGGTGATACTATTTATCAACCTTTCTACCTGTTGTTATGGTGATACTATTTATCAGCCATTCTACCTGTTGGTGATTATGGTGATACTATTTATCAACCTTTCTACCTGTTGGTGATTATGGTGATACTATTTATCAACCTTTCTACCTGTTGGTGATTATGGTGATACTATTTATCAACCTTTCTACCTGTTGTTGTTATGGTGATACTATTTATCAACCTTTCTACCTGTTGTTATGGTGATACTATTTATCAACCTTTCTACCTGTTGTTATGGTGATACTATTTATCAGCCTTTCTACCTGTTGTTATGGTGATACTATTTATCAACCATTCTACCTGTTGGTGATTATGGTGATAGTATTTATCAACCTTTCTACCTGTTGGTGATTATGGTGATACTATTTATCAGCCTTTCTACCTGTTGGTGATTATGGTGATACTATTTATCAGCCTTTCTACCTGTTGTTATGGTGATACTATTTATCAACCTTTCTACCTGTTGTTATGGTGATAGTATTTATCAACCTTTCTACCTGTTGGTGATTATGGTGATACTATTTATCAGCCTTTCTACCTGTTGGTGATTATGGTGATACTATTTATCAGCCTTTCTACCTGTTGTTGTTATGGTGATACTATTTATCAACCTTTCTACCTGTTGGTGATTATGGTGATACTATTTATCAGCCTTTCTACCTGTTGTTATGGTGATACTATTTATCAACCTTTCTACCTGTTGGTGATTATGGTGATAGTATTTATCAACCTTTCTACCTGTTGTTGTTATGGTGATACTATTTATCAACCTTTCTACCTGTTGGTGATTATGGTGATACTATTTATCAACCTTTCTACCTGTTGTTATGGTGATACTATTTATCAACCTTTCTACCTGTTGGTGATTATGGTGATACTATTTATCAACCTTTCTACCTGTTGTTATGGTGATACTATTTATCAGCCTTTCTACCTGTTGTTGTTATGGTGATACTATTTATCAACCTTTCTACCTGTTGGTGATTATGGTGATACTATTTATCAACCTTTCTACCTGTTGTTGTTATGGTGATACTATTTATCAACCTTTCTACCTGTTGGTGATTATGGTGATACTATTTATCAACCTTTCTACCTGTTGTTGATTATGGTGATACTATTTATCAACCTTTCTACCTGTTGTTGTTATGGTGATACTATTTATCAACCTTTCTACCTGTTGTTATGGTGATACTATTTATCAACCTTTCTACCTGTTGGTGATTATGGTGATACTATTTATCAACCTTTCTACCTGTTGTTATGGTGATACTATTTATCAACCTTTCTACCTGTTGTTGTTATGGTGATACTATTTATCAACCTTTCTACCTGTTGTTATGGTGATACTATTTATCAACCTTTCTACCTGTTGTTATGGTGATACTATTTATCAGCCTTTCTACCTGTTGGTGATTATGGTGATACTATTTATCAGCCTTTCTACCTGTTGGTGATTATGGTGATACTATTTATCAACCTTTCTACCTGTTGGTGATTATGGTGATACTATTTATCAGCCTTTCTACCTGTTGTTATGGTGATACTATTTATCAACCTTTCTACCTGTTGTTGTTATTGTGATACTATTTATCAACCTTTCTACCTGTTGGTGATTATGGTGATACTATTCATCAGCCTTTCTACCTGTTGGTGATTATGGTGATACTATTTATCAGCCTTTCTACCTGTTGTTATGGTGATACTATTTATCAGCCTTTCTACCTGTTGGTGATTATGGTGATACTATTTATCAGCCTTTCTACCTGTTGTTATGGTGATACTATTTATCAACCTTTCTACCTGTTGGTGATTATGGTGATAGTATTTATCAACCTTTCTACCTGTTGTTGTTATGGTGATACTATTTATCAACCTTTCTACCTGTTGGTGATTATGGTGATACTATTTATCAACCTTTCTACCTGTTGGTGATTATGGTGATACTATTTATCAACCTTTCTACCTGTTGGTGATTATGGTGATACTATTTATCAGCCTTTCTACCTGTTGGTGATTATGGTGATACTATTTATCAACCTTTCTACCTGTTGGTGATTATGGTGATACTATTTATCAGCCTTTCTACCTGTTGGTGATTATGGTGATACTATTTATCAACCTTTCTACCTGTTGTTATGGTGATACTATTTATCAACCTTTCTACCTGTTGTTATGGTGATACTATTTATCAACCTTTCTACCTGTTGGTGATTATGGTGATACTATTTATCAGCCTTTCTACCTGTTGGTGATTATGGTGATACTATTTATCAACCTTTCTACCTGTTGTTATGGTGATACTATTTATCAACCTTTCTACCTGTTGTTATGGTGATACTATTTATCAGCCATTCTACCTGTTGGTGATTATGGTGATACTATTTATCAACCTTTCTACCTGTTGGTGATTATGGTGATACTATTTATCAACCTTTCTACCTGTTGGTGATTATGGTGATACTATTTATCAACCTTTCTACCTGTTGTTGTTATGGTGATACTATTTATCAACCTTTCTACCTGTTGTTATGGTGATACTATTTATCAACCTTTCTACCTGTTGTTATGGTGATACTATTTATCAGCCTTTCTACCTGTTGTTATGGTGATACTATTTATCAACCATTCTACCTGTTGGTGATTATGGTGATAGTATTTATCAACCTTTCTACCTGTTGGTGATTATGGTGATACTATTTATCAGCCTTTCTACCTGTTGGTGATTATGGTGATACTATTTATCAGCCTTTCTACCTGTTGTTATGGTGATACTATTTATCAACCTTTCTACCTGTTGTTATGGTGATAGTATTTATCAACCTTTCTACCTGTTGGTGATTATGGTGATACTATTTATCAGCCTTTCTACCTGTTGGTGATTATGGTGATACTATTTATCAGCCTTTCTACCTGTTGTTGTTATGGTGATACTATTTATCAACCTTTCTACCTGTTGGTGATTATGGTGATACTATTTATCAGCCTTTCTACCTGTTGTTATGGTGATACTATTTATCAACCTTTCTACCTGTTGTTGTTATTGTGATACTATTTATCAACCTTTCTACCTGTTGGTGATTATGGTGATACTATTCATCAGCCTTTCTACCTGTTGGTGATTATGGTGATACTATTTATCAGCCTTTCTACCTGTTGTTATGGTGATACTATTTATCAGCCTTTCTACCTGTTGGTGATTATGGTGATACTATTTATCAGCCTTTCTACCTGTTGTTATGGTGATACTATTTATCAACCTTTCTACCTGTTGGTGATTATGGTGATAGTATTTATCAACCTTTCTACCTGTTGTTGTTATGGTGATACTATTTATCAACCTTTCTACCTGTTGGTGATTATGGTGATACTATTTATCAACCTTTCTACCTGTTGGTGATTATGGTGATACTATTTATCAACCTTTCTACCTGTTGGTGATTATGGTGATACTATTTATCAACCTTTCTACCTGTTGTTATGGTGATACTATTTATCAGCCTTTCTACCTGTTGTTGTTATGGTGATACTATTTATCAACCTTTCTACCTGTTGGTGATTATGGTGATACTATTTATCAACCTTTCTACCTGTTGTTGTTATGGTGATACTATTTATCAACCTTTCTACCTGTTGGTGATTATGGTGATACTATTTATCAACCTTTCTACCTGTTGTTGATTATGGTGATACTATTTATCAACCTTTCTACCTGTTGTTGTTATGGTGATACTATTTATCAACCTTTCTACCTGTTGTTATGGTGATACTATTTATCAACCTTTCTACCTGTTGGTGATTATGGTGATACTATTTATCAACCTTTCTACCTGTTGTTATGGTGATACTATTTATCAACCTTTCTACCTGTTGTTGTTATGGTGATACTATTTATCAACCTTTCTACCTGTTGTTATGGTGATACTATTTATCAACCTTTCTACCTGTTGTTATGGTGATACTATTTATCAGCCTTTCTACCTGTTGTTATGGTGATACTATTTATCAACCATTCTACCTGTTGGTGATTATGGTGATAGTATTTATCAACCTTTCTACCTGTTGGTGATTATGGTGATACTATTTATCAGCCTTTCTACCTGTTGGTGATTATGGTGATACTATTTATCAGCCTTTCTACCTGTTGTTGTTATGGTGATACTATTTATCAACCTTTCTACCTGTTGGTGATTATGGTGATACTATTTATCAGCCTTTCTACCTGTTGTTATGGTGATACTATTTATCAACCTTTCTACCTGTTGTTGTTATTGTGATACTATTTATCAACCTTTCTACCTGTTGGTGATTATGGTGATACTATTCATCAGCCTTTCTACCTGTTGGTGATTATGGTGATACTATTTATCAGCCTTTCTACCTGTTGTTATGGTGATACTATTTATCAGCCTTTCTACCTGTTGGTGATTATGGTGATACTATTTATCAGCCTTTCTACCTGTTGTTATGGTGATACTATTTATCAACCTTTCTACCTGTTGGTGATTATGGTGATAGTATTTATCAACCTTTCTACCTGTTGTTGTTATGGTGATACTATTTATCAACCTTTCTACCTGTTGGTGATTATGGTGATACTATTTATCAACCTTTCTACCTGTTGGTGATTATGGTGATACTATTTATCAACCTTTCTACCTGTTGGTGATTATGGTGATACTATTTATCAGCCTTTCTACCTGTTGGTGATTATGGTGATACTATTTATCAACCTTTCTACCTGTTGGTGATTATGGTGATACTATTTATCAGCCTTTCTACCTGTTGGTGATTATGGTGATACTATTTATCATCCTTTCTACCTGTTGTTATGGTGATACTATTTATCAACCTTTCTACCTGTTGTTATGGTGATACTATTTATCAACCTTTCTACCTGTTGGTGATTATGGTGATACTATTTATCAGCCTTTCTACCTGTTGGTGATTATGGTGATACTATTGATCAACCTTTCTACCTGTTGTTATGGTGATACTATTTATCAACCTTTCTACCTGTTGTTATGGTGATACTATTAATCAGCCTTTCTACCTGTTGGTGATTATGGTGATACTATTTATCAACCTTTCTACCTGTTGGTGATTATGGTGATACTATTTATCAACCTTTCTACCTGTTGGTGATTATGGTGATACTATTTATCAACCTTTCTACCTGTTGGTGATTATGGTGATACTATTTATCAGCCTTTCTACCTGTTGGTGATTATGGTGATACTATTTATCAACCTTTCTACCTGTTGGTGATTATGGTGATACTATTTATCAACCTTTCTACCTGTTGTTATGGTGATACTATTTATCAACCTTTCTACCTGTTGGTGATTATGGTGATACTATTTATCAACCTTTCTACCTGTTGTTATGGTGATACTATTTATCAGCCTTTCTACCTGTTGTTGTTATGGTGATACTATTTATCAACCTTTCTACCTGTTGGTGATTATGGTGATACTATTTATCAACCTTTCTACCTGTTGTTGTTATGGCGATACTATTTATCAACCTTTCTACCTGTTGGTGATTATGGTGATACTATTTATCAACCTTTCTACCTGTTGTTGATTATGGTGATACTATTTATCAACCTTTCTACCTGTTGTTGCTATGGTGATACTATTTATCAACCTTTCTACCTGTTGTTATGGTGATACTATTTATCAACCTTTCTACCTGTTGTTATGGTGATACTATTTATCAACCTTTCTACCTGTTGTTGTTATGGTGATACTATTTATCAACCTTTCTACCTGTTGTTATGGTGATACTATTTATCAACCTTTCTACCTGTTGGTGATTATGGTGATACTATTTATCAACCTTTCTACCTGTTGTTATGGTGATACTATTTATCAGCCTTTCTACCTGTTGGTGATTATGGTGATACTATTTATCAACCTTTCTACCTGTTGGTGATTATGGTGATACTATTTATCAGCCTTTCTACCTGTTGTTGATTATGGTGATACTATTTATCAACCTTTCTACCTGTTGTTGATTATGGTGATACTATTTATCAACCTTTCTACCTGTTGTTGATTATGGTGATACTATTTATCAACCTTTCTACCTGTTGTTGTTATGGTGATACTATTTATCAACCTTTCTACCTGTTGTTGATTATGGTGATACTATTTATCAACCTTTCTACCTGTTGGTGATTATGGTGATACTATTTATCAACCTTTGTACCTGTTGTTATGGTGATACTATTTATCAACCTTTCTACCTGTTGTTATGGTGATACTATTTATCAACCTTTCTACCTGTTGTTGATTATGGTGATACTATTTATCAACCTTTCTACCTGTTGTTGTTATGGTGATACTATTTATCAGCCTTTCTACCTGTTGTTGTTATGGTGATACTATTTATCAACCTTTCTACCTGTTGTTGTTATGGTGATACTATTTATCAACCTTTCTACCTGTTGTTGATTATGGTGATACTATTTATCAACCTTTCTACCTGTTGTTGTTATGGTGATACTATTTATCAACCTTTCTACCTGTTGTTATGGTGATACTATTTATCAACCTTTCTACCTGTTGGTGATTATGGTGATACTATTTATCAACCTTTCTACCTGTTGGTGATTATGGTGATACTATTTATCAACCTTTCTACCTGTTGTTGTTATGGTGATACTATTTATCAACCTTTCTACCTGTTGGTGATTATGGTGATACTATTTATCAACCTTTCTACCTGTTGTTGATTATGGTGATACTATTTATCAACCTTTCTACCTGTTGTTGTTATGGTGATACTATTTATCAACCTTTCTACCTGTTGTTATGGTGATACTATTTATCAACCTTTCTACCTGTTGGTGATTATGGTGATACTATTTATCAACCTTTCTACCTGTTGTTATGGTGATACTATTTATCAACCTTTCTACCTGTTGTTGTTATGGTGATACTATTTATCAACCTTTCTACCTGTTGTTATGGTGATACTATTTATCAACCTTTCTACCTGTTGTTATGGTGATACTATTTATCAGCCTTTCTACCTGTTGTTATGGTGATACTATTTATCAACCATTCTACCTGTTGGTGATTATGGTGATAGTATTTATCAACCTTTCTACCTGTTGGTGATTATGGTGATACTATTTATCAACCTTTCTACCTGTTGGTGATTATGGTGATACTATTTATCAGCCTTTCTACCTGTTGTTGTTATGGTGATACTATTTATCAACCTTTCTACCTGTTGGTGATTATGGTGATACTATTTATCAGCCTTTCTACCTGTTGTTATGGTGATACTATTTATCAACCTTTCTACCTGTTGTTGTTATTGTGATACTATTTATCAACCTTTCTACCTGTTGGTGATTATGGTGATACTATTCATCAGCCTTTCTACCTGTTGGTGATTATGGTGATACTATTTATCAGCCTTTCTACCTGTTGTTATGGTGATACTATTTATCAGCCTTTCTACCTGTTGGTGATTATGGTGATACTATTTATCAGCCTTTCTACCTGTTGTTATGGTGATACTATTTATCAACCTTTCTACCTGTTGGTGATTATGGTGATAGTATTTATCAACCTTTCTACCTGTTGTTGTTATGGTGATACTATTTATCAACCTTTCTACCTGTTGGTGATTATGGTGATACTATTTATCAACCTTTCTACCTGTTGGTGATTATGGTGATACTATTTATCAACCTTTCTACCTGTTGGTGATTATGGTGATACTATTTATCAGCCTTTCTACCTGTTGGTGATTATGGTGATACTATTTATCAACCTTTCTACCTGTTGGTGATTATGGTGATACTATTTATCAGCCTTTCTACCTGTTGGTGATTATGGTGATACTATTTATCAACCTTTCTACCTGTTGTTATGGTGATACTATTTATCAACCTTTCTACCTGTTGTTATGGTGATACTATTTATCAACCTTTCTACCTGTTGGTGATTATGGTGATACTATTTATCAGCCTTTCTACCTGTTGGTGATTATGGTGATACTATTTATCAACCTTTCTACCTGTTGTTATGGTGATACTATTTATCAACCTTTCTACCTGTTGTTATGGTGATACTATTTATCAGCCTTTCTACCTGTTGGTGATTATGGTGATACTATTTATCAACCTTTCTACCTGTTGGTGATTATGGTGATACTATTTATCAACCTTTCTACCTGTTGGTGATTATGGTGATACTATTTATCAACCTTTCTACCTGTTGGTGATTATGGTGATACTATTTATCAGCCTTTCTACCTGTTGTTGTTATGGTGATACTATTTATCAACCTTTCTACCTGTTGGTGATTATGGTGATACTATTTATCAACCTTTCTACCTGTTGTTGATTATGGTGATACTATTTATCAACCTTTCTACCTGTTGTTGCTATGGTGATACTATTTATCAACCTTTCTACCTGTTGTTATGGTGATACTATTTATCAACCTTTCTACCTGTTGGTGATTATGGTGATACTATTTATCAACCTTTCTACCTGTTGTTATGGTGATACTATTTATCAACCTTTCTACCTGTTGTTGTTATGGTGATACTATTTATCAACCTTTCTACCTGTTGTTATGGTGATACTATTTATCAACCTTTCTACCTGTTGGTGATTATGGTGATACTATTTATCAACCTTTCTACCTGTTGTTATGGTGATACTATTTATCAGCCTTTCTACCTGTTGGTGATTATGGTGATACTATTTATCAACCTTTCTACCTGTTGTTGATTATGGTGATACTATTTATCAACCTTTCTACCTGTTGTTGATTATGGTGATACTATTTATCAACCTTTCTACCTGTTGTTGATTATGGTGATACTATTTATCAACCTTTCTACCTGTTGTTGTTATGGTGATACTATTTATCAACCTTTCTACCTGTTGTTGATTATGGTGATACTATTTATCAACCTTTCTACCTGTTGGTGATTATGGTGATACTATTTATCAACCTTTCTACCTGTTGTTATGGTGATACTATTTATCAACCTTTCTACCTGTTGTTATGGTGATACTATTTATCAACCTTTCTACCTGTTGTTGATTATGGTGATACTATTTATCAACCTTTCTACCTGTTGTTGTTATGGTGATACTATTTATCAGCCTTTCTACCTGTTGTTGTTATGGTGATACTATTTATCAACCTTTCTACCTGTTGTTGTTATGGTGATACTATTTATCAACCTTTCTACCTGTTGTTGATTATGGTGATACTATTTATCAACCTTTCTACCTGTTGTTGTTATGGTGATACTATTTATCAACCTTTCTACCTGTTGTTATGGTGATACTATTTATCAACATTTCTACCTGTTGGTGATTATGGTGATACTATTTATCAACCTTTCTACCTGTTGTTGTTATGGTGATACTATTTATCAGCCTTTCTACCTGTTGTTATGGTGATACTATTTATCAACCTTTCTACCTGTTGTTGTTATGGTGATACTATTTATCAACCTTTCTACCTGTTGTTGTTATGGTGATACTATTTATCAGCCTTTCTACCTGTTGTTATGGTGATACTATGTATCAACCTTTCTACCTGTTGGTGATTATGGTGATACTATTTATCAACCTTTCTACCTGTTGGTGATTATGGTGATACTATTTATCAGCCTTTCTACCTGTTGTTGATTATGGTGATACTATTTATCAACCTTTCTACCTGTTGGTGATTATGGTGATACTATTTATCAACCTTTCTACCTGTTGTTATGGTGATACTATTTATCAGCCTTTCTACCTGTTGTTATGGTGATACTATTTATCAACCTTTCTACCTGTTGTTGTTATGGTGATACTATTTATCAACCTTTCTACCTGTTGTTGTTATGGTGATACTATTTATCAGCCTTTCTACCTGTTGTTATGGTGATACTATGTATCAACCTTTCTACCTGTTGGTGATTATGGTGATACTATTTATCAACCTTTCTACCTGTTGGTGATTATGGTGATACTATTTATCAGCCTTTCTACCTGTTGTTGATTATGGTGATACTATTTATCAACCTTTCTACCTGTTGGTGATTATGGTGATACTATTTATCAGCCTTTCTACCTGTTGGTGATTATGGTGATACTATTTATCAACCTTTCTACCTGTTGGTGATTATGGTGATACTATTTATCAACCTTTCTACCTGTTGTTATGGTGATACTATTTATCAACCTTTCTACCTGTTGGTGATTATGGTGATACTATTTATCAACCTTTCTACCTGTTGTTATGGTGATACTATTTATCAGCCTTTCTACCTGTTGTTGTTATGGTGATACTATTTATCAACCTTTCTACCTGTTGGTGATTATGGTGATACTATTTATCAACCTTTCTACCTGTTGTTGTTATGGTGATACTATTTATCAACCTTTCTACCTGTTGGTGATTATGGTGATACTATTTATCAACCTTTCTACCTGTTGTTGATTATGGTGATACTATTTATCAACCTTTCTACCTGTTGTTGCTATGGTGATACTATTTATCAACCTTTCTACCTGTTGTTATGGTGATACTATTTATCAACCTTTCTACCTGTTGGTGATTATGGTGATACTATTTATCAACCTTTCTACCTGTTGTTATGGTGATACTATTTATCAACCTTTCTACCTGTTGTTGTTATGGTGATACTATTTATCAACCTTTCTACCTGTTGTTATGGTGATACTATTTATCAACCTTTCTACCTGTTGGTGATTATGGTGATACTATTTATCAACCTTTCTACCTGTTGTTATGGTGATACTATTTATCAGCCTTTCTACCTGTTGGTGATTATGGTGATACTATTTATCAACCTTTCTACCTGTTGGTGATTATGGTGATACTATTTATCAGCCTTTCTACCTGTTGTTGATTATGGTGATACTATTTATCAACCTTTCTACCTGTTGTTGATTATGGTGATACTATTTATCAACCTTTCTACCTGTTGTTGATTATGGTGATACTATTTATCAACCTTTCTACCTGTTGTTGTTATGGTGATACTATTTATCAACCTTTCTACCTGTTGTTGATTATGGTGATACTATTTATCAACCTTTCTACCTGTTGGTGATTATGGTGATACTATTTATCAACCTTTCTACCTGTTGTTATGGTGATACTATTTATCAACCTTTCTACCTGTTGTTATGGTGATACTATTTATCAACCTTTCTACCTGTTGTTGATTATGGTGATACTATTTATCAACCTTTCTACCTGTTGTTGTTATGGTGATACTATTTATCAGCCTTTCTACCTGTTGTTGTTATGGTGATACTATTTATCAACCTTTCTACCTGTTGTTGTTATGGTGATACTATTTATCAACCTTTCTACCTGTTGTTGATTATGGTGATACTATTTATCAACCTTTCTACCTGTTGTTGTTATGGTGATACTATTTATCAACCTTTCTACCTGTTGTTATGGTGATACTATTTATCAACCTTTCTACCTGTTGGTGATTATGGTGATACTATTTATCAACCTTTCTACCTGTTGTTGTTATGGTGATACTATTTATCAGCCTTTCTACCTGTTGTTATGGTGATACTATTTATCAACCTTTCTACCTGTTGTTGTTATGGTGATACTATTTATCAACCTTTCTACCTGTTGTTGATTATGGTGATACTATTTATCAACCTTTCTACCTGTTGTTGTTATGGTGATACTATTTATCAACCTTTCTACCTGTTGTTGATTATGGTGATACTATTTATCAACCTTTCTACCTGTTGGTGATTATGGTGATACTATTTATCAACCTTTCTACCTGTTGTTATGGTGATACTATTTATCAACCTTTCTACCTGTTGTTATGGTGATACTATTTATCAACCTTTCTACCTGTTGTTGATTATGGTGATACTATTTATCAACCTTTCTACCTGTTGTTGTTATGGTGATACTATTTATCAGCCTTTCTACCTGTTGTTGTTATGGTGATACTATTTATCAACCTTTCTACCTGTTGTTGTTATGGTGATACTATTTATCAACCTTTCTACCTGTTGTTGATTATGGTGATACTATTTATCAACCTTTCTACCTGTTGTTGTTATGGTGATACTATTTATCAACCTTTCTACCTGTTGTTATGGTGATACTATTTATCAACCTTTCTACCTGTTGGTGATTATGGTGATACTATTTATCAACCTTTCTACCTGTTGTTGTTATGGTGATACTATTTATCAGCCTTTCTACCTGTTGTTATGGTGATACTATTTATCAACCTTTCTACCTGTTGTTGTTATGGTGATACTATTTATCAACCTTTCTACCTGTTGTTGTTATGGTGATACTATTTATCAGCCTTTCTACCTGTTGTTATGGTGATACTATGTATCAACCTTTCTACCTGTTGGTGATTATGGTGATACTATTTATCAACCTTTCTACCTGTTGGTGATTATGGTGATACTATTTATCAGCCTTTCTACCTGTTGTTGATTATGGTGATACTATTTATCAACCTTTCTACCTGTTGGTGATTATGGTGATACTATTTATCAACCTTTCTACCTGTTGTTATGGTGATACTATTTATCAGCCTTTCTACCTGTTGTTATGGTGATACTATTTATCAACCTTTCTACCTGTTGTTGTTATGGTGATACTATTTATCAACCTTTCTACCTGTTGTTGTTATGGTGATACTATTTATCAGCCTTTCTACCTGTTGTTATGGTGATACTATGTATCAACCTTTCTACCTGTTGGTGATTATGGTGATACTATTTATCAACCTTTCTACCTGTTGGTGATTATGGTGATACTATTTATCAGCCTTTCTACCTGTTGTTGATTATGGTGATACTATTTATCAACCTTTCTACCTGTTGGTGATTATGGTGATACTATTTATCAACCTTTCTACCTGTTGGTGATTATGGTGAAACTATTTATCAACCTTTCTACCTGTTGGTGATTATGGTGATACTATTTATCAACCTTTCTACCTGTTGGTGATTATGGTGATACTATTTATCAACCTTTCTACCTGTTGGTGATTATGGTGATAGTATTTATCAACCTTTCTACCTGTTGGTGATTATGGTGATACTATTTATCAGCCTTTCTACCTGTTGTTATGGTGATACTATTTATCAACCTTTCTACCTGTTGGTGATTATGGTGATACTATTTATCAACCTTTCTACCTGTTGGTGATTATGGTGATACTATTTATCAACCTTTCTACCTGTTGGTGATTATGGTGATACTATTTATCAACCTTTCTACCTGTTGGTGATTATGGTGATACTATTTATCAACCTTTCTACCTGTTGGTGATTATGGTGATAGTATTTATCAACCTTTCTACCTGTTGTTGATTATGGTGATACTATTTATCAGCCTTTCTACCTGTCGTTATGGTGATACTATTTATCAACCTTTCTACCTGTTGGTGATTATGGTGATACTATTTATCAGCCTTTCTACCTGTTGTTGATTATGGTGATACTATTTATCAACCTTTCTACCTGTTGGTGATTATGGTGATACTATTTATCAACCTTTCTACCTGTTGTTATGGTGATACTATTTATCAGCCTTTCTACCTGTTGTTATGGTGATACTATTTATCAACCTTTCTACCTGTTGTTGTTATGGTGATACTATTTATCAACCTTTCTACCTGTTGTTGTTATGGTGATACTATTTATCAGCCTTTCTACCTGTTGTTATGGTGATACTATGTATCAACCTTTCTACCTGTTGGTGATTATGGTGATACTATTTATCAACCTTTCTACCTGTTGGTGATTATGGTGATACTATTTATCAGCCTTTCTACCTGTTGTTGATTATGGTGATACTATTTATCAACCTTTCTACCTGTTGGTGATTATGGTGATACTATTTATCAACCTTTCTACCTGTTGGTGATTATGGTGATACTATTTATCAACCTTTCTACCTGTTGGTGATTATGGTGATACTATTTATCAACCTTTCTACCTGTTGGTGATTATGGTGATACTATTTATCAACCTTTCTACCTGTTGGTGATTATGGTGATAGTATTTATCAACCTTTCTACCTGTTGGTGATTATGGTGATACTATTTATCAGCCTTTCTACCTGTTGTTATGGTGATACTATTTATCAACCTTTCTACCTGTTGGTGATTATGGTGATACTATTTATCAACCTTTCTACCTGTTGGTGATTATGGTGATACTATTTATCAACCTTTCTACCTGTTGGTGATTATGGTGATACTATTTATCAACCTTTCTACCTGTTGGTGATTATGGTGATACTATTTATCAACCTTTCTACCTGTTGGTGATTATGGTGATAGTATTTATCAACCTTTCTACCTGTTGTTGATTATGGTGATACTATTTATCAGCCTTTCTACCTGTTGTTATGGTGATACTATTTATCAACCTTTCTACCTGTTGGTGATTATGGTGATACTATTTATCAGCCTTTCTACCTGTTGGTGATTATGGTGATACTATTTATCAGCCTTTCTACCTGTTTTTATGGTGATACTATTTATCAACCTTTCTACCTGTTGGTGATTATGGTGATACTATTTATCAACCTTTCTACCTGTTGGTGATTATGGTGATACTATTTATCAACCTTTCTACCTGTTGGTGATTATGGTGATACTATTTATCAGCCTTTCTACCTGTTGTTATGGTGATACTATTTATCAACCTTTCTACCTGTTGGTGATTATGGTGATACTATTTATCAACCTTTCTACCTTTTGGTGATTATGGTGATACTATTTATCAACCTTTCTACCTGTTGTTGTTATGGTGATACTATTTATCAACCTTTCTACCTGTTGTTATGGTGATACTATTTATCAACCTTTCTACCTGTTGGTGATTATGGTGATACTATTTATCAACCTTTCTACCTGTTGGTGATTATGGTGATACTATTTATCAACCTTTCTACCTGTTGGTGATTATGGTGATACTATTTATCAAAGTGCAGCCTCCACTACTCTTAAAGCCTTGGATGTTGTTTTATCACAGCGCCCTTCGTTTTATCACAGCGCCCTTCGTTTTATCACAGGAGACAGTTGTATTAATCATCACCGTGTTCTTTACCAAAAGGTTGTCTGGACCTCTTTAAAGTCACGTAGATCACATCATTACGCTCTTTTTGTTTACAAAGCCCTGCTCCACAAACCTCTGACTTACCGAACATCACTTATGATTCAAAATGACAAGTTATCACACCCGTTCACAGGGTTGGTTAACTCTGGAGACTCCTTTGGTGTTCCCAGGGTTGGTTAACTCTGGAGACTCCTTTGGTGTTCCCAGGGTTGGTTACCTCTGGAGTCTCCTTTAGTGTTCCCAGGGTTGGTTAACTCTGGAGACTCCTTTAGTGTTCCCAGGGTTGGTTAACTCTGGAGACTCCTTTAGTGTTCCCAGGGTTGGTTTAACTCTGGAGACTCCTTTAGTGTTCCCAGGGTTGGTTAACTCTGGAGACTCCTTTAATGTTCCCAGGGTTGGTTAACTCTGGAGACTCCATTAATGTTCCCTGGGTTGGTTAACTCTGGAGACTCCTTTAGTGTTCCCAGGGTTGGTTAACTGTGGAGACTCCTTTAGTGTTCCCAGGGTTGGTTAACTCTGGAGACTCCTTTAGTGTTCCCAGGGTTGGTTAACTCTGGAGACTCCTTTGGTGTTCCCAGGGTTGGTTAACTCTGGAGACTCCTTTGGTGTTCCCAGGGTTGGTTACCTCTGGAGTCTCCTTTAGTGTTCCCAGGGTTGGTTAACTCTGGAGACTCCTTTAGTGTTCCCAGGGTTGGTTAACTCTGGAGACTCCTTTAGTGTTCCCAGGGTTGGTTTAACTCTGGAGACTCCTTTAGTGTTCCCAGGGTTGGTTAACTCTGGAGACTCCTTTAATGTTCCCAGGGTTGGTTAACTCTGGAGACTCCATTAATGTTCCCTGGGTTGGTTAACTCTGGAGACTCCTTTAGTGTTCCCAGGGTTGGTTAACTGTGGAGACTCCTTTAGTGTTCCCAGGGTTGGTTAACTCTGGAGACTCCTTTAGTGTTCCCAGGGTTGGTTAACTCTGGAGACTCCTTTAGTGTTCCCAGGGTTGGTTAACTCTGGAGACTCCTTTAGTGTTCCCAGGGTTGGTTAACTCTGGAGACTCCTTTAGTGTTCACAGGGTTGGTTAACTCTGGAGACTCCTTTGATGTCTAGAGAGTTGGGTAAATCAGTCTTTAATGTCCTTGCACCTTACGTGAGGAATAATCTACAATGCACTTTAAAATTGGAAGAATTCGTGCCACTAGGACATTTCAGATGGCTGTTTATTGTAGTTTAATGTGTTTACTGTATACTGAACAAACATTTAAACGCAGCATGCAAAGTGTTGGTCCCATGTTTCATGAGCTGAAATAAAAAGATCCCTGAAAATGTCCATATGCACAAAAAGCTAATTTTTCTCAAATTTTGGCCACAAATTTGTTTACATCCCTGTTAGTGAGCATTTCTCCATTGCCAAGATAATCCATCCAACTGACAGGTGTGGCATATCAAGAAGCTGATTAAACAGCATGATCATTACACAGGTGCACCTTGTGCTGGGGACAATAAAAGGCCACTAAAATGTGCAGTTTTGTCACACAACACAATGCCACAGATGTCTCGAGTTTTGAGGGAGTGTGCAATTGGCATGCTGACTGCAGGAATGTCCACCAGAACTGTTGCCAAATAATTGAATGTTAATTTCTGTACCATAAGTCACCTCCAACGTCGTTTTAAAGAATTTGGCAGTATGCCAGCCCAGGAACTCCACATCAGACTTCTTCACCTGCAGGATCATCCGAGACCAACAACTCCGACAGCTGATGAAACTGAGGGTTTGCACAACCAATCATTTCTGCACACTCTGTCAGAAACTGTCTCAGGTAAGCTCATCTGCGTGCTCGTCGTCCTCACCAGGGTCTTTACATGACTGCAGTTCAGCGTCATAACCAACTTCAGTGGGCAAATGCTCACCTTTGATGGCCACTGGCACGCCGGATAAGTGTGCTCTTCACGGATTAATCCCGGTTTCAACTGTAAGGGCCGATGTGTCGTGTGGGCGAGCGGTTTGCTGATGTCAGCGTTGTGAACAGAGTGCCCCATGATGGCGGTGAGGTTATGGTATGGGGCGGCAGGTAGCTTAGTGGTTAAGAGCATTGTGCCAGTAACCGAAAGGTCGCTGGTTCTAATCCACGAGCCGACTAGGTGAAAAATCTGTCGATGTGCCCTTGAGCAAGGCACTTAAACCTAATTAACCCTAAAGTCGCTCTGGATAAGAGCTTCTGCTAAATGGCAAAAAAAATTAAAATAATAATAAATGGTATGGGCATAAACTGAACATGAACGAGACCACGTTGGGAGACTTGACGAGACCACGTTGGGAGACTTGACGAGACCACGTTGGGAGACTTGACGAGATCACGTTGGGAGACTTGGCGAGACCACGTTGGGATACTTGGCGAGACCACGTTGGGATACTTGGCGAGACCACGTTGGGATACTTGACGAGACCACGTTGGGAGACTTGACGAGACCACGTTGGGAGACTTGACGAGACCACGTTGGGAGACTTGACGAGATCACGTTGGGAGACTTGGCGAGACCACGTTGGGATACTTGGCGAGACCACGTTGGGATACTTGGCGAGACCACGTTAGGATACTTGACGAGACCACGTTGGGAGACTTGACGAGACCACTTGGGATACTTGACGAGACCACGTTGAGATACTTTGGCGACCACTCTCAACCAACCGCCTCTACTCTCCGTTCTATTGGCGAACGTGCAATCACAGGAGAATAAACTGGATGAGCTCCGTTCTAGATTATCCTATCAACGTGATCTGAAGAACATCCTATGTTTCTCCGAGACGTGGCTGAACAAGGACACGGTCAATATAAATCTAGCTGGTTCTGCTATACGTCGGCAGGTCAGAACGGCAGCGTTGGGTAAACTCAAGAGGGTGGTGTGTGTCCCTTTGTTAACAACAGCTGGTTCCCTAATATTAAGGATGTCTCGAGGTTCTGCTAGCCTGAGTTAGAATACCTCATGATAAGCTGTAGACCCACTATTTACCAAGAGAGTTTTCATCTATATTTTTCATAGCTGTCTGTTTACCACCACAAACCGATGTTGGCACTAAGACCGCACTCAACGAGCTGTATAAAGCCATAAGCAAACTCAAAGAAAATGCTCATCCAGAGGCGCCGCTCCTAGTGGCCAGGGACTTTAATGCAGGACAACTAAAATCCGTCTTACCTAATTTCTGCCAGCATGTCACGTGCAACTAGAGCCGAAAAAACTGAATCACCTTTACTCCACACACAGAGACACATGCAAAGCTCTCCCTCACCCTCCATTTGGCACATCTGACCATAAGTCTATCCTCCTGATTCCTGCGTACTCAAACAGGAAGTACCAGTGACACGCTCTATAAGGAAGTGGTCCGATGATGCGGATGCTAAGTTACATGACTGTTTAGCTAGCATAGACTGGAATATGTTCCGGGATTCATCCGGCTTCGTTAATAAGCGCATCGACGACGTTGTCACCACAGTGACCGTACGTACATATCCCAACCAGAAGCCATGGATTACAGGCAACATCCGCACTGAGCTAAAGGCTAGAGCTGCCGCTCTCAAGGAGCGGGACACTAATAAGAAATACCGCTACGATGCAAGCAACACCGAACCATGCATGACAGCGCCAGTAGTTCCTGACGACCGTGTGATCACGCTCGCCGTAGCAGAAGTGAGTAAAACCTTTAAACAGGTTAACATTCACAAGGCCGCAGGGACAGATGTTCATGCTACACACACACATCCCAGCTGCTGCTACCAGACTCGTATTATACTGCTCAGTTTATACCCTGTCCCCATCCCCGCCTTCCCCAATACACATGGAAATATTGGACTACAAATTGTGCCTTCCTGTATTATACTGATGCAAAAATGTCTATTCTATTCTACTGAGCCATTTACTTTGTGTTAGTTTTCTTATATTTAATTATTTCTTATTGTTGTTGCATTGTCTAGAAGGAACCTGCAAGTAAGCATTTCGTTGGACGATGTATACCATGCATATCCCGTACATATGACTAATAAAACTTGAAACTCTCTATGGGCTGGCCTTGCAAGCAAACATATCTACACACAATAATCCCAAAGACAATATCAGCATGTAACGTATCTAGGAAGCTGTAAAATCGCCTAAACAAACTGCCCTTTCAATTTAGGAGTCTACAATCTCACCATGTTCAACCTGCAGATCGATGTGCCTCGCAGAGTGGAGTCTGACATGTATGATAGATGTTTTCGCGATCTAAAAGTCGTATTCCCGCTCCTGCAGGTTCATGCTCTACAACATTCGGAGAGTGCGACCCTGCCTTACACAGGAAGCGGCGCAGGTCCTGGTCCAGGCACTTGTCATCTCCCGTCTGGACTACTGCAACTCGCTGTTGGCTGGGCTCCCTGCCTGTGCCATTAAACCCCTACAACTCATCCAGAATGCCGCAGCCCGTCTGGTGTTCAACCTTCCCAAGTTCTCTCACGTCACCCCCCTCCTCCGCACACTCCACTGGCTTCCAATTGAAGCTCGCATCCGCTACAAGACCATGGTGCTTGCCTTTGGAGCAGTGAGGGGAACGGCACCCCTGTACCTTCAGGCTCTGATCAGTCCCTACACCCAAACGAGGACATTGCGTTCATCCACCTCTGGCCTGCTGGCTCCCCTTCCTCTGCGGAAGCACAGCTCCCGCTCAGCCCAGTCAAAACTGTTCGCTGCTCTGGCACCCCAATGGTGGAACAAGCTCCCTCACGACGCCAGGACAGCGGAGTCACTCACCACCTTCCGGAGACATTTGAAACCCCACCTCTTTAAGGAATACCTGGGATAGGCTAAAGTATTCCTTCTAACCCCCCCCCCCCAAATTGTAAAGTGGTTATCCCACTGGCTATAGGGTGAACGCACCAATTTGTGAGTCGCTCTGGCTAAGAGCGTCTGCTAAATGACGTTAATGTGCCCTTGAGCAAGGCACTTAACCCTAATTGCTCCTGTAAGTCGCTCTGGTTAAGAGCGTCTGCTAAATGACTAAAATGTAATGTAAATGTAACTTCCAGTGTAGTGACTGCGACTTTATCGCAATGCTGCGTCATACCAGCCGAATCTCTGCCTGCTTGAACGGCAATAACTCAGATACACATGAAAACATGAAATGACCCCTGGAATTGATAGAACATCACTCTGAGATGCACAAAAATTAGATAACATTAGAAATGGGTGAATCTTTCCTTTAATGCATAAGCGTGCAAAAAGTACACAGTGTGTTCTCAGAATGAGTGTGTGCGCTCCAATGTTAACACTTACATTTATAATGACAGAGAACTTTCCCATTCCACTCAGGATGTTGAACCAGATTCCTACAGAGAGAGAGAGAAAACAGAGCTGTGAGAGAAGCGTGGTGGGGTGTGGACGTGTGTGTGGGTCTGTGTGTGGACATGTGTGCATCCGTGCGTGCGTGCAAGCGTGCGTGTTACCGATGTCTTTGGCTTGGACGGCGTCGGGTCGTCGCAGCTCGGTGACAAACTTCTTGGCGTCGAGGCGGATCTCGATCACGTTGTTGAGGAGAGCGAAGAGAGGAGCCAGAGGGAACGACGCAACAAACAGAGACACAAACCCAAACTGGATAACTGGGGAGAGAACACACACACACACACACACAGAGTTATTGGAGATCAACAACATGAGGAAGTGTCTGGAACAAGTCATTATCTTATCTGGTAGTCCTCTGTACCAGGCAAAATAACACCAACAAACAGCTGGAGGTGCAGGGACCAACCCAGAGTTCAGGACCTAGCAGGGACCAACCCAGAGTTCAGGACCTAGCAGGGACCAACCCAGAGTTCAGGACCTAGCAGAGACCGACCCAGAGTTCAGGACCTAACAGGGACCAACCCAGAGTTCAGGACCTAGCAGGGACCAACCCAGAGTTCAGGACCTAGCAGGGACCGACCCAGAGTTCAGGACCTAACAGGGACCAACCCAGAGTTCAGGACCTAGCAGGGACCAACCCAGAGTTCAGGACCTAGCAGGGACCAACCCAGAGTTCAGGACTTAACAGGGACCAACCCAGAGTTCAGGACCTAGCAGGGACCAACCCAGAGTTCAGGACCTAGCAGGGACCAACCCAGAGTTCAGGACCTAGCAGGGACCAACCCAGAGTTCAGGACCTAGCAGGGACCAACCCAGAGTTCAGGACCTAGCAGGGACCAACCCAGAGTTCAGGACCTAGCAGGGACCAACCCAGAGTTCAGGACCTAGCAGGGACCAACCCAGAGTTCAGGACCTAGCAGGGGCCAACCCAGAGTTCAGGACCTAGCAGGGACCGACCCAGAGTTCAGGACCTAGCAGGGACCGACCCAGAGTTCAGGACCTAGCAGGGACCAACCCAGAGTTCAGGACCTAGCAGGGACCGACCCAGAGTTCAGGACCTAACAGGGACCAACCCAGAGTTCAGGACCTAGCAGGGACCGACCCAGAGTTCAGGACCTAGCAGGGACCAACCCAGAGTTCAGGACCTAGCAGGGACCAACCCAGAGTTCAGGACCTAGCAGGGACCAACCCAGAGTTCAGGACCTAGCAGGGACCAACCCAGAGTTCAGGACCTAGCAGGGTCCAACCCAGAGTTCAGGACCTAACAGGGACCAACCCAGAGTTCAGGACCTAGCAGGGACCGACCCAGAGTTCAGGACCTAGCAGGGACCGACCCAGAGTTCAGGACCTAGCAGGGACCAACCCAGAGATCAGGACCTAGCAGGGACCAACCCAGAGTTCAGGACCTAGCAGGGACCGACCCAGAGTTCAGGACCTAGCAGTCGACTAAAGCAGACTCGAGAGCATAAACATTATAACTGATGTCCAGGGTGCCATTAGAGTAGAATAATACTTTATTGATCCCAACTTGGGAAATTGTTTTATCACTCAGCATCATCAATATATTCCAAGGACACAGAAACCCATATGAATGCATTTGGAAAGTATTCAAACCCCTTGACTTTTTCCACATTTTGTTACGTTACAGCCTTATTCTAAAATATATATATATTTTTAAAATTACCTCATCAATCTACACACAATACCCATTATGACAAATCGAAAACATTTTTTTTTTTTTTTTACATTTATAAAAAATAAAAAAATACCTTATTTACATAAGTATTCAGACCCTTTGCTATGAGACTTGAAATTGAGCTCAGGTGCTTCCTGTTTCCAGTACAGGTCAGAGCAACACCAAGCCATGAGGTCGAAGGAATTTTCCGTAGAGGTCTGAGAGAGGATTGTGTTGAGGCACAGCTCTGGGGAAGGGTACAAAAACATTTCTGCAGTATTGAAGGTCCCCAAGAACACAGTGGCCTCCATTACTCTTAAATGGAAGAAGTTTGGAACCACCAAGACTCTTCCTAGAGCTGGCCGCCCGGCAAAACTGATCAATCGGGGGAGAAGGGCCTTGGTCAGGGAGATGACCAAGAACCAGATGGTCACTCTGACAGAGCTCCAGTGTTCCTCTGTGGAGATGGGAGAACCTTCCAGAAGGACAACAATATCTGCAGCACTCCACCAAACCAGGCCTTTACGGTAGAGTGGCCAAATGGAAGCCACTCCTCAGTAAAAGGCACATGACAGCCCACTTGGAGTTTGCCAAAAAGCACCTAAAGGACTCTCAGACTATGAGAAACAAGATTATCTGGTCTGATTAAACCAGAATTGAACTATTTTGGCCTGAATGCCAAATGTCCCGTCTGGAGGAAACCTGGCACCTTCCCTACTGTGAAGCATGGTGGTGGCAGCATCATGCTGTGGGGATGTTTTTCAGCGGCAGGGTCTGGGAGACTAGTCAGGATTGAGGGAAAAATGAACGAAGCCAAGTACAGAGATCCTTGATGAAAACCTGCTCCAAAGGTTCACCTTCCAACAGGACAACGACCCTAAGCACACAGCCAAGACAACGCAGGAGTGGCTTCGGGACAAGTCTCTGAATGTCCTTGAGTGGCCCAGCCAGAGCCCGGACTTGAACCCGATCTAACATCTCTGGAGACCTGAAAATAGCTGTGCAGCGACGCTCCCTATCCAACCTGACAGAGCTTGAGAGGATCTGCAAAAAAAGAATGGGAGAAACTCCCCAAATACAGGTGTGCCAAGCTTGTAGCGTCATACCCAAGAAGACTCGAGGTTGTAATTGCTGCCAAAGTTGCTTCAACAAAGTACTGAGTAAAGGGTCTGAATCGTTACGAAAATGTGATATTTCAGTTTTTTATTTGTAATAAATGTGTTTTTGCTTTGTCATTATGGGGTATTGTGTGTAGATTGATTCAATAGTTTTTTCCCCTCATCAATTTTAGAATAAGGCTGTAATGTAACAAAATGTGGAAAAAGTGGAAAAAGAGAGAGGCAGGGTGGTATGGTCTCTGTCCAGGTGTCTAGTTAGTTACCTGACAGGTAACAGGGAGAGAGGGGCAGGGTGGTATGGTCTCTGTCCAGGTGTCTAGTTAGTTACCTGCCAGGTCCAGGTAACAGGGAGAGAGGGGCAGGGTGGTATGGTCTCTGTCCAGGTGTCTAGTTAGTTACCTGACAGGTCCAGGTAACAGGGAGAGAGGGGCAGGGTGGTATGGTCTCTGTCCAGGTGTCTAGTTAGTTACCTGACAGGTCCAGGTAACAGGGAGAGAGGGGCAGGGTGGTATGGTCTCTGTCCAGGTGTCTAGTTAGTTACCTGACAGGTAACAGGGAGAGAGGGGCAGGGTGGTATGGTCTCTGTCCAGGTGTCTAGTTAGTTACCTGACAGGTAACAGGGAGAGAGAGGCAGGGTGGTATGGTCTCTGTCCAGGTGTCTAGTTAGTTACCTGACAGCTCCAGGTAACAGGGAGAGAGAGGCAGGGTGGTATGGTCTCTGTCCAGGTGTCTAGTTAGTTACCTGACAGCTCCAGGTAACAGGGAGAGAGAGGCAGGGTGGTATGGTCTCTGTCCAGGTGTCTAGTTAGTTACCTGACAGGTCCAGGTAACAGGGAGAGAGGGGCAGGGTGGTATGGTCTCTGTCCAGGTGTCTAGTTAGTTACCTGACAGGTCCAGGTAACAGGGAGAGAGAGGCAGGGTGGTATGGTCTCTGTCCAGGTGTCTAGTTAGTTACCTGACAGGTAACAGGGAGAGAGGGGCAGGGTGGTATGGTCTCTGTCCAGGTGTCTAGTTAGTTACCTGCCAGGTAACAGGGAGAGAGGGGCAGGGTGGTATGGTCTCTGTCCAGGTGTCTAGTTAGTTACCTGCCAGGTAACAGGGAGAGAGGGGCAGGGTGGTATGGTCTCTGTCCAGGTGTCTAGTTAGTTACCTGCCAGGTAACAGGGAGAGAGGGGCAGGGTGGTATGGTCTCTGTCCAGGTGTCTAGTTAGTTACCTGCCAGGTAACAGGGAGAGAGGGGCAGGGTGGTATGGTCTCTGTCCAGGTGTCTAGTTAGTTACCTGACAGGTCCAGGTAACAGGGAGAGAGGGGCAGGGTGGTATGGTCTCTGTCCAGGTGTCTAGTTAGTTACCTGCCAGGTCCAGGTAACAGGGAGAGAGGGGCAGGGTGGTATGGTCTCTGTCCAGGTGTCTAGTTAGTTACCTGACAGGTCCAGGTAACAGGGAGAGAGGGGCAGGGTGGTGTGGTCTCTGTCCAGGTGTCTAGTTAGTTACCTGCCAGGTAACAGGGAGAGAGGGGCAGGGTGGTGTGGTCTCTGTCCAGGTGTCTAGTTAGTTACCTGACAGGTAACAGGGAGAGAGGGGCAGGGTGGTATGGTCTCTGTCCAGGTGTCTAGTTAGTTACCTGACAGGTAACAGGGAGAGAGGGGCAGGGTGGTATGGTCTCTGTCCAGGTGTCTAGTTAGTTACCTGACAGGTAACAGGGAGAGAGGGGCAGGGTGGTATGGTCTCTGTCCAGGTGTCTAGTTAGTTACCTGACAGGTAACAGGGAGAGAGGGGCAGGGTGGTATGGTCTCTGTCCAGGTGTCTAGTTAGTTACCTGCCAGGTAACAGGGAGAGAGGGGCAGGGTGGTATGGTCTCTGTCCAGGTGTCTAGTTAGTTACCTGCCAGGTAACAGGGAGAGAGGGGCAGGGTGGTATGGTCTCTGTCCAGGTGTCTAGTTAGTTACCTGACAGGTCCAGGTAACAGGGAGAGAGGGGCAGGGTGGTATGGTCTCTGTCCAGGTGTCTAGTTAGTTACCTGACAGGTAACAGGGAGAGAGGGGCAGGGTGGTATGGTCTCTGTCCAGGTGTCTAGTTAGTTACCTGACAGGTAACAGGGAGAGAGGGGCAGGGTGGTATGGTCTCTGTCCAGGTGTCTAGTTAGTTACCTGACAGGTCCAGGTAACAGGGAGAGAGGGGCAGGGTGGTATGGTCTCTGTCCAGGTGTCTAGTTAGTTACCTGACAGGTCCAGGTAACAGGGAGAGAGGGGCAGGGTGGTGTGGTCTCTGTCCAGGTGTCTAGTTAGTTACCTGCCAGGTAACAGGGAGAGAGGGGCAGGGTGGTGTGGTCTCTGTCCAGGTGTCTAGTTAGTTACCTGACAGGTAACAGGGAGAGAGGGGCAGGGTGGTATGGTCTCTGTCCAGGTGTCTAGTTAGTTACCTGACAGGTAACAGGGAGAGAGGGGCAGGGTGGTATGGTCTCTGTCCAGGTGTCTAGTTAGTTACCTGACAGGTAACAGGGAGAGAGGGGCAGGGTGGTATGGTCTCTGTCCAGGTGTCTAGTTAGTTACCTGCCAGGTAACAGGGAGAGAGGGGCAGGGTGGTATGGTCTCTGTCCAGGTGTCTAGTTAGTTACCTGCCAGGTAACAGGGAGAGAGGGGCAGGGTGGTATGGTCTCTGTCCAGGTGTCTAGTTAGTTACCTGCCAGGTAACAGGGAGAGAGGGGCAGGGTGGTATGGTCTCTGTCCAGGTGTCTAGTTAGTTACCTGCCAGGTAACAGGGAGAGAGGGGCAGGGTGGTATGGTCTCTGTCCAGGTGTCTAGTTAGTTACCTGACAGGTCCAGGTAACAGGGAGAGAGGGGCAGGGTGGTATGGTCTCTGTCCAGGTGTCTAGTTAGTTACCTGCCAGGTCCAGGTAACAGGGAGAGAGGGGCAGGGTGGTATGGTCTCTGTCCAGGTGTCTAGTTAGTTACCTGACAGGTCCAGGTAACAGGGAGAGAGGGGCAGGGTGGTATGGTCTCTGTCCAGGTGTCTAGTTAGTTACCTGACAGGTAACAGGGAGAGAGGGGCAGGGTGGTATGGTCTCTGTCCAGGTGTCTAGTTAGTTACCTGACAGCTCCAGGTAACAGGGAGAGAGGGGCAGGGTGGTATGGTCTCTGTCCAGGTGTCTAGTTAGTTACCTGACAGGTAACAGGGAGAGAGGGGCAGGGTGGTATGGTCTCTGTCCAGGTGTCTAGTTAGTTACCTGACAGGTCCAGGTAACAGGGAGAGAGGGGCAGGGTGGTATGGTCTCTGTCCAGGTGTCTAGTTAGTTACCTGACAGGTAACAGGGAGAGAGGGGCAGGGTGGTATGGTCTCTGTCCAGGTGTCTAGTTACCTGACAGGTAACAGGGAGAGAGGGGCAGGGTGGTATGGTCTCTGTCCAGGTGTCTAGTTAGTTACCTGACAGGTAACAGGGAGAGAGGGGCAGGGTGGTATTGTCTCTGTCCAGGTGTCTAGTTAGTTACCTGACAGGTAACAGGGAGAGAGGGGCAGGGTGGTATGGTCTCTGTCCAGGTGTCTAGTTAGTTACCTGACAGCTCCAGGTAACAGGGAGAGAGGGGCAGGGTGGTATGGTCTCTGTCCAGGTGTCTAGTTAGTTACCTGACAGGTAACAGGGAGAGAGGGGCAGGGTGGTATGGTCTCTGTCCAGGTGTCTAGTTAGTTACCTGACAGGTAACAGGGAGAGAGGGGCAGGGTGGTATGGTCTCTGTCCAGGTGTCTAGTTAGTTACCTGACAGGTAACAGGGAGAGAGGGGCAGGGTGGTATGGTCTCTGTCCAGGTGTCTAGTTAGTTACCTGACAGGTCCAGGTAACAGGGAGAGAGGGGCAGGGTGGTATGGTCTCTGTCCAGGTGTCTAGTTAGTTACCTGACAGGTCCAGGTAACAGGGAGAGAGGGGCAGGGTGGTATGGTCTCTGTCCAGGTGTCTAGTTAGTTACCTGACAGGTAACAGGGAGAGAGGGGCAGGGTGGTATGGTCTCTGTCCAGGTGTCTAGTTAGTTACCTGACAGGTCCAGGTAACAGGGAGAGAGGGGCAGGGTGGTATGGTCTCTGTCCAGGTGTCTAGTTAGTTACCTGACAGGTCCAGGTAACAGGGAGAGAGGGGCAGGGTGGTATGGTCTCTGTCCAGGTGTCTAGTTAGTTACCTGACAGGTAACAGGGAGAGAGGGGCAGGGTGGTGTGGTCTCTGTCCAGGTGTCTAGTTAGTTACCTGACAGGTAACAGGGAGAGAGGGGCAGGGTGGTATGGTCTCTGTCCAGGTGTCTAGTTAGTTACCTGACAGGTCCAGGTAACAGGGAGAGAGGGGCAGGGTGGTATGGTCTCTGTCCAGGTGTCTAGTTAGTTACCTGACAGGTAACAGGGAGAGAGGGGCAGGGTGGTATGGTCTCTGTCCAGGTGTCTAGTTAGTTACCTGACAGGTCCAGGTAACAGGGAGAGAGGGGCAGGGTGGTATGGTCTCTGTCCAGGTGTCTAGTTAGTTACCTGACAGGTCCAGGTAACAGGGAGAGAGGGGCAGGGTGGTGTGGTCTCTGTCCAGGTGTCTAGTTAGTTACCTGCCAGGTAACAGGGAGAGAGGGGCAGGGTGGTGTGGTCTCTGTCCAGGTGTCTAGTTAGTTACCTGACAGGTAACAGGGAGAGAGGGGCAGGGTGGTATGGTCTCTGTCCAGGTGTCTAGTTAGTTACCTGACAGGTAACAGGGAGAGAGGGGCAGGGTGGTATGGTCTCTGTCCAGGTGTCTAGTTAGTTACCTGACAGGTAACAGGGAGAGAGGGGCAGGGTGGTATGGTCTCTGTCCAGGTGTCTAGTTAGTTACCTGCCAGGTAACAGGGAGAGAGGGGCAGGGTGGTATGGTCTCTGTCCAGGTGTCTAGTTAGTTACCTGCCAGGTAACAGGGAGAGAGGGGCAGGGTGGTATGGTCTCTGTCCAGGTGTCTAGTTAGTTACCTGCCAGGTAACAGGGAGAGAGGGGCAGGGTGGTATGGTCTCTGTCCAGGTGTCTAGTTAGTTACCTGCCAGGTAACAGGGAGAGAGGGGCAGGGTGGTATGGTCTCTGTCCAGGTGTCTAGTTAGTTACCTGACAGGTCCAGGTAACAGGGAGAGAGGGGCAGGGTGGTATGGTCTCTGTCCAGGTGTCTAGTTAGTTACCTGCCAGGTCCAGGTAACAGGGAGAGAGGGGCAGGGTGGTATGGTCTCTGTCCAGGTGTCTAGTTAGTTACCTGACAGGTCCAGGTAACAGGGAGAGAGGGGCAGGGTGGTATGGTCTCTGTCCAGGTGTCTAGTTAGTTACCTGACAGGTAACAGGGAGAGAGGGGCAGGGTGGTATGGTCTCTGTCCAGGTGTCTAGTTAGTTACCTGACAGCTCCAGGTAACAGGGAGAGAGGGGCAGGGTGGTATGGTCTCTGTCCAGGTGTCTAGTTAGTTACCTGACAGGTAACAGGGAGAGAGGGGCAGGGTGGTATGGTCTCTGTCCAGGTGTCTAGTTAGTTACCTGACAGGTCCAGGTAACAGGGAGAGAGGGGCAGGGTGGTATGGTCTCTGTCCAGGTGTCTAGTTAGTTACCTGACAGGTAACAGGGAGAGAGGGGCAGGGTGGTATGGTCTCTGTCCAGGTGTCTAGTTACCTGACAGGTAACAGGGAGAGAGGGGCAGGGTGGTATGGTCTCTGTCCAGGTGTCTAGTTAGTTACCTGACAGGTAACAGGGAGAGAGGGGCAGGGTGGTATTGTCTCTGTCCAGGTGTCTAGTTAGTTACCTGACAGGTAACAGGGAGAGAGGGGCAGGGTGGTATGGTCTCTGTCCAGGTGTCTAGTTAGTTACCTGACAGCTCCAGGTAACAGGGAGAGAGGGGCAGGGTGGTATGGTCTCTGTCCAGGTGTCTAGTTAGTTACCTGACAGGTAACAGGGAGAGAGGGGCAGGGTGGTATGGTCTCTGTCCAGGTGTCTAGTTAGTTACCTGACAGGTAACAGGGAGAGAGGGGCAGGGTGGTATGGTCTCTGTCCAGGTGTCTAGTTAGTTACCTGACAGGTAACAGGGAGAGAGGGGCAGGGTGGTATGGTCTCTGTCCAGGTGTCTAGTTAGTTACCTGACAGGTCCAGGTAACAGGGAGAGAGGGGCAGGGTGGTATGGTCTCTGTCCAGGTGTCTAGTTAGTTACCTGACAGGTCCAGGTAACAGGGAGAGAGGGGCAGGGTGGTATGGTCTCTGTCCAGGTGTCTAGTTAGTTACCTGACAGGTAACAGGGAGAGAGGGGCAGGGTGGTATGGTCTCTGTCCAGGTGTCTAGTTAGTTACCTGACAGGTCCAGGTAACAGGGAGAGAGGGGCAGGGTGGTATGGTCTCTGTCCAGGTGTCTAGTTAGTTACCTGACAGGTAACAGGGAGAGAGGGGCAGGGTGGTATGGTCTCTGTCCAGGTGTCTAGTTAGTTACCTGACAGGTCCAGGTAACAGGGAGAGAGGGGCAGGGTGGTATGGTCTCTGTCCAGGTGTCTAGTTAGTTACCTGACAGGTAACAGGGAGAGAGGGGCAGGGTGGTGTGGTCTCTGTCCAGGTGTCTAGTTAGTTACCTGACAGGTCCAGGTAACAGGGAGAGAGGGGCAGGGTGGTATGGTCTCTGTCCAGGTGTCTAGTTAGTTACCTGACAGGTAACAGGGAGAGAGGGGCAGGGTGGTATGGTCTCTGTCCAGGTGTCTAGTTAGTTACCTGACAGCTCCAGGTAACAGGGAGAGAGGGGCAGGGTGGTGTGGTCTCTGTCCAGGTGTCTAGTTAGTTACCTGACAGGTAACAGGGAGAGAGGGGCAGGGTGGTATGGTCTCTGTCCAGGTGTCTAGTTAGTTACCTGACAGGTAACAGGGAGAGAGGGGCAGGGTGGTATGGTCTCTGTCCAGGTGTCTAGTTAGTTACCTGACAGGTAACAGGGAGAGAGAGGCAGGGTGGTATGGTCTCTGTCCAGGTGTCTAGTTAGTTACCTGACAGGTAACAGGGAGAGAGGGGCAGGGTGGTATGGTCTCTGTCCAGGTGTCTAGTTAGTTACCTGACAGGTCCAGGTAACAGGGAGAGAGAGGCAGGGTGGTATGGTCTCTGTCCAGGTGTCTAGTTAGTTACCTGACAGGTCCAGGTAACAGGGAGAGAGGGGCAGGGTGGTGTGGTCTCTGTCCAGGTGTCTAGTTAGTTACCTGACAGGTCCAGGTAACAGGGAGAGAGGGGCAGGGTGGTATGGTCTCTGTCCAGGTGTCTAGTTAGTTACCTGACAGGTAACAGGGAGAGAGGGGCAGGGTGGTATGGTCTCTGTCCAGGTGTCTAGTTAGTTACCTGACAGGTAACAGGGAGAGAGGGGCAGGGTGGTATGGTCTCTGTCCAGGTGTCTAGTTAGTTACCTGACAGGTCCAGGTAACAGGGAGAGAGGGGCAGGGTGGTATGGTCTCTGTCCAGGTGTCTAGTTAGTTACCTGACAGGTAACAGGGAGAGAGGGGCAGGGTGGTATGGTCTCTGTCCAGGTGTCTAGTTAGTTACCTGACAGGTCCAGGTAACAGGGAGAGAGGGGCAGGGTGGTATGGTCTCTGTCCAGGTGTCTAGTTAGTTACCTGACAGGTCCAGGTAACAGGGAGAGAGAGGCAGGGTGGTATGGTCTCTGTCCAGGTGTCTAGTTAGTTACCTGACAGGTCCAGGTAACAGGGAGAGAGGGGCAGGGTGGTATGGTCTCTGTCCAGGTGTCTAGTTAGTTACCTGACAGGTCCAGGTAACAGGGAGAGAGGGGCAGGGTGGTATGGTCTCTGTCCAGGTGTCTAGTTAGTTACCTGACAGGTCCAGGTAACAGGGAGAGAGGGGCAGGGTGGTATGGTCTCTGTCCAGGTGTCTAGTTAGTTACCTGACAGGTAACAGGGAGAGAGGGGCAGGGTGGTATGGTCTCTGTCCAGGTGTCTAGTTAGTTACCTGACAGGTAACAGGGAGAGAGGGGCAGGGTGGTATGGTCTCTGTCCAGGTGTCTAGTTAGTTACCTGACAGGTCCAGGTAACAGGGAGAGAGGGGCAGGGTGGTATGGTCTCTGTCCAGGTGTCTAGTTAGTTACCTGACAGGTCCAGGTAACAGGGAGAGAGGGGCAGGGTGGTATGGTCTCTGTCCAGGTGTCTAGTTAGTTACCTGACAGGTAACAGGGAGAGAGGGGCAGGGTGGTATGGTCTCTGTCCAGGTGTCTAGTTAGTTACCTGACAGGTAACAGGGAGAGAGGGGCAGGGTGGTATGGTCTCTGTCCAGGTGTCTAGTTAGTTACCGGACAGGTCCAGGTAACAGGGAGAGAGGGGCAGGGTGGTATGGTCTCTGTCCAGGTGTCTAGTTAGTTACCTGACAGGTAACAGGGAGAGAGGGGCAGGTTGGTATGGTCTCTGTCCAGGTGTCTAGTTAGTTACCTGACAGGTAACAGGGAGAGAGGGGCAGGGTGGTATGGTCTCTGTCCAGGTGTCTAGTTAGTTACCTGACAGGTAACAGGGAGAGAGGGGCAGGGTGGTATGGTCTCTGTCCAGGTGTCTAGTTAGTTACCTGACAGGTCCAGGTAACAGGGAGAGAGGGGCAGGGTGGTATGGTCTCTGTCCAGGTGTCTAGTTAGTTACCTGACAGGTCCAGGTAACAGGGAGAGAGGGGCAGGGTGGTGTGGTCTCTGTCCAGGTGTCTAGTTAGTTACCTGACAGCTCCAGGTAACAGGGAGAGAGGGGCAGGGTGGTATGGTCTCTGTCCAGGTGTCTAGTTACCTGACAGGTAACAGGGAGAGAGGGGCAGGGTGGTATGGTCTCTGTCCAGGTGTCTAGTTAGTTACCTGCCAGGTCCAGGTAACAGGGAGAGAGAGGCAGGGTGGTATGGTCTCTGTCCAGGTGTCTAGTTAGTTACCTGACAGGTAACAGGGAGAGAGGGGCAGGGTGGTATGGTCTCTGTCCAGGTGTCTAGTTAGTTACCTGACAGGTCCAGGTAACAGGGAGAGAGGGGCAGGGTGGTATGGTCTCTGTCCAGGTGTCTAGTTAGTTACCTGACAGGTCCAGGTAACAGGGAGAGAGGGGCAGGGTGGTATGGTCTCTGTCCAGGTGTCTAGTTAGTTACCTGACAGCTCCAGGTAACAGGGAGAGAGGGGCAGGGTGGTATGGTCTCTGTCCAGGTGTCTAGTTAGTTACCTGACAGGTCCAGGTAACAGGGAGAGAGGGGCAGGGTGGTATGGTCTCTGTCCAGGTGTCTAGTTAGTTACCTGACAGGTAACAGGGAGAGAGGGGCAGGGTGGTATGGTCTCTGTCCAGGTGTCTAGTTAGTTACCTGACAGGTAACAGGGAGAGAGGGGCAGGGTGGTATGGTCTCTGTCCAGGTGTCTAGTTAGTTACCTGACAGGTAACAGGGAGAGAGGGGCAGGGTGGTATGGTCTCTGTCCAGGTGTCTAGTTAGTTACCTGACAGGTAACAGGGAGAGAGAGGCAGGGTGGTATGGTCTCTGTCCAGGTGTCTAGTTAGTTACCTGACAGGTAACAGGGAGAGAGGGGCAGGGTGGTATGGTCTCTGTCCAGGTGTCTAGTTAGTTACCTGACAGGTCCAGGTAACAGGGAGAGAGGGGCAGGGTGGTATGGTCTCTGTCCAGGTGTCTAGTTAGTTACCTGACAGGTAACAGGGAGAGAGGGGCAGGGTGGTATGGTCTCTGTCCAGGTGTCTAGTTAGTTACCTGACAGGTAACAGGGAGAGAGGGGCAGGGTGGTATGGTCTCTGTCCAGGTGTCTAGTTAGTTACCTGACAGGTCCAGGTAACAGGGAGAGAGGGGCAGGGTGGTATGGTCTCTGTCCAGGTGTCTAGTTAGTTACCTGACAGGTCCAGGTAACAGGGAGAGAGGGGCAGGGTGGTATGGTCTCTGTCCAGGTGTCTAGTTAGTTACCTGACAGGTCCAGGTAACAGGGAGAGAGGGGCAGGGTGGTATGGTCTCTGTCCAGGTGTCTAGTTAGTTACCTGACAGGTCCAGGTAACAGGGAGAGAGGGGCAGGGTGGTATGGTCTCTGTCCAGGTGTCTAGTTAGTTACCTGACAGGTAACAGGGAGAGAGGGGCAGGGTGGTATGGTCTCTGTCCAGGTGTCTAGTTAGTTACCTGACAGGTAACAGGGAGAGAGGGGCAGGGTGGTATGGTCTCTGTCCAGGTGTCTAGTTAGTTACCTGACAGGTCCAGGTAACAGGGAGAGAGGGGCAGGGTGGTATGGTCTCTGTCCAGGTGTCTAGTTAGTTACCTGACAGGTAACAGGGAGAGAGGGGCAGGGTGGTATGGTCTCTGTCCAGGTGTCTAGTTAGTTACCTGACAGGTAACAGGGAGAGAGGGGCAGGGTGGTATGGTCTCTGTCCAGGTGTCTAGTTAGTTACCTGACAGGTCCAGGTAACAGGGAGAGAGGGGCAGGGTGGTATGGTCTCTGTCCAGGTGTCTAGTTAGTTACCTGACAGGTCCAGGTAACAGGGAGAGAGGGGCAGGGTGGTATGGTCTCTGTCCAGGTGTCTAGTTAGTTACCTGACAGGTAACAGGGAGAGAGGGGCAGGGTGGTATGGTCTCTGTCCAGGTGTCTAGTTAGTTACCTGACAGGTAACAGGGAGAGAGGGGCAGGGTGGTATGGTCTCTGTCCAGGTGTCTAGTTAGTTACCTGACAGCTCCAGGTAACAGGGAGAGAGGGGCAGGGTGGTATGGTCTCTGTCCAGGTGTCTAGTTAGTTACCTGACAGGTCCAGGTAACAGGGAGAGAGGGGCAGGGTGGTATGGTCTCTGTCCAGGTGTCTAGTTAGTTACCTGACAGGTAACAGGGAGAGAGGGGCAGGGTGGTATGGTCTCTGTCCAGGTGTCTAGTTAGTTACCTGACAGGTAACAGGGAGAGAGGGGCAGGGTGGTATGGTCTCTGTCCAGGTGTCTAGTTAGTTACCTGACAGGTCCAGGTAACAGGGAGAGAGGGGCAGGGTGGTATGGTCTCTGTCCAGGTGTCTAGTTAGTTACCTGACAGGTAACAGGGAGAGAGGGGCAGGGTGGTATGGTCTCTGTCCAGGTGTCTAGTTAGTTACCTGACAGGTCCAGGTAACAGGGAGAGAGGGGCAGGGTGGTATGGTCTCTGTCCAGGTGTCTAGTTAGTTACCTGACAGGTAACAGGGAGAGAGGGGCAGGGTGGTATGGTCTCTGTCCAGGTGTCTAGTTAGTTACCTGACAGGTCCAGGTAACAGGGAGAGAGGGGCAGGGTGGTATGGTCTCTGTCCAGGTGTCTAGTTAGTTACCTGACAGGTCCAGGTAACAGGGAGAGAGGGGCAGGGTGGTATGGTCTCTGTCCAGGTGTCTAGTTAGTTACCTGACAGGTCCAGGTAACAGGGAGAGAGGGGCAGGGTGGTATGGTCTCTGTCCAGGTGTCTAGTTACCTGACAGGTAACAGGGAGAGAGGGGCAGGGTGGTGTGGTCTCTGTCCAGGTGTCTAGTTAGTTACCTGACAGGTAACAGGGAGAGAGGGGCAGGGTGGTATGGTCTCTGTCCAGGTGTCTAGTTAGTTACCTGACAGGTCCAGGTAACAGGGAGAGAGGGGCAGGGTGGTATGGTCTCTGTCCAGGTGTCTAGTTAGTTACCTGACAGGTAACAGGGAGAGAGGGGCAGGGTGGTATGGTCTCTGTCCAGGTGTCTAGTTAGTTACCTGACAGGTAACAGGGAGAGAGGGGCAGGGTGGTATGGTCTCTGTCCAGGTGTCTAGTTAGTTACCTGCCAGGTCCAGGTAACAGGGAGAGAGGGGCAGGGTGGTATGGTCTCTGTCCAGGTGTCTAGTTAGTTACCTGACAGGTCCAGGTAACAGGGAGAGAGGGGCAGGGTGGTATGGTCTCTGTCCAGGTGTCTAGTTAGTTACCTGACAGCTCCAGGTAACAGGGAGAGAGGGGCAGGGTGGTATGGTCTCTGTCCAGGTGTCTAGTTAGTTACCTGACAGGTAACAGGGAGAGAGGGGCAGGGTGGTATGGTCTCTGTCCAGGTGTCTAGTTAGTTACCTGACAGGTCCAGGTAACAGGGAGAGAGGGGCAGGGTGGTATGGTCTCTGTCCAGGTGTCTAGTTAGTTACCTGACAGCTCCAGGTAACAGGGAGAGAGGGGCAGGGTGGTATGGTCTCTGTCCAGGTGTCTAGTTAGTTACCTGCCAGGTAACAGGGAGAGAGGGGCAGGGTGGTATGGTCTCTGTCCAGGTGTCTAGTTAGTTACCTGACAGGTCCAGGTAACAGGGAGAGAGGGGCAGGGTGGTATGGTCTCTGTCCAGGTGTCTAGTTAGTTACCTGACAGGTAACAGGGAGAGAGGGGCAGGGTGGTATGGTCTCTGTCCAGGTGTCTAGTTACCTGACAGGTAACAGGGAGAGAGGGGCAGGGTGGTATGGTCTCTGTCCAGGTGTCTAGTTAGTTACCTGACAGGTAACAGGGAGAGAGGGGCAGGGTGGTATGGTCTCTGTCCAGGTGTCTAGTTAGTTACCTGACAGGTCCAGGTAACAGGGAGAGAGGGGCAGGGTGGTATGGTCTCTGTCCAGGTGTCTAGTTAGTTACCTGACAGGTAACAGGGAGAGAGGGGCAGGGTGGTATGGTCTCTGTCCAGGTGTCTAGTTAGTTACCTGACAGGTAACAGGGAGAGAGGGGCAGGGTGGTGTGGTCTCTGTCCAGGTGTCTAGTTAGTTACCTGACAGGTCCAGGTAACAGGGAGAGAGGGGCAGGGTGGTATGGTCTCTGTCCAGGTGTCTAGTTAGTTACCTGACAGGTAACAGGGAGAGAGGGGCAGGGTGGTATGGTCTCTGTCCAGGTGTCTAGTTAGTTACCTGACAGGTCCAGGTAACAGGGAGAGAGGGGCAGGGTGGTATGGTCTCTGTCCAGGTGTCTAGTTAGTTACCTGACAGGTAACAGGGAGAGAGGGGCAGGGTGGTATGGTCTCTGTCCAGGTGTCTAGTTAGTTACCTGACAGGTCCAGGTAACAGGGAGAGAGGGGCAGTGTGTGTGTGCATGAATGTGAGCACTCACTCATCTCCATGTACTCTGGGGTCAGTCCTTCAAAGGGGACCAGGGCGTAGTCGAGGTTCCACTGTTGAGGAGGTCTGGCCCGCTGCTCCTCTCGCTCCTCCAATGAAATCCCCTTATCCTTCCACGCTCGGATCAACTTCTTCAACTTACTGACAGAGAGAGAGAGAGAGAAAGGGAGAGATGGAGTCAGAGAGAACAGTGAAACTCGATGACACTGTAAGACACTATGAACCACTATGAACCCCAGAGAGAGAGAGAGAGAAAGGGAGAGATGGAGTCAGAGAGAACACTGTAAGACACTATGAACCCCAGTGAAGCAACACAGCGTAGCAGAGGAAGTCCTCTGATCCTGCCAGATATAGAAGAGCAGGGTTGGGGAGTAACGGATCTGATACTGCCAGATATAGAAGAGCAGGGTTGGGGAGTAACGGATCTGATACTGCCAGATATAGAAGAGCAGGGTTGGGGAGTAACGGATCTGATCCTGCCAGATATAGAAGAGCAGGGTTGGGGAGGAACGGATCTGATACTGCCAGATATAGAAGAGCAGGGTTGGGGAGGAACGGATCTGATACTGCCAGATATAGAAGAGCAGGGTTGGGGAGTAACGGATCTGATACTGCCAGATATAGAAGAGCAGGGTTGGGGAGGAACGGATCTGATACTGCCAGATATAGAAGAGCAGGGTTGGGAAGGAACGGATCTGATACTGCCAGATATAGAAGAGCAGGGTTGGGGAGGAACGGATCTGATACTGCCAGATATAGAAGAGCAGGGTTGGGGAGGAACGGATCTGATCCTGCCAGATATAGAAGAGCAGGGTTGGGGAGTAACGGATCTGATACTGCCAGATATAGAAGAGCAGGGTTGGGGAGGAACGGATCTGATCCTGCCAGATATAGAAGAGCAGGGTTGGGGAGTAACGGATCTGATACTGCCAGATATAGAAGAGCAGGGTTGGGGAGGAACGGATCTGATCCTGCCAGATATAGAAGAGCAGGGTTGGGGAGGAACGGATCTGATCCTGCCAGATATAGAAGAGCAGGGTTGGGGAGTAACGGATCTGATACTGCCAGATATAGAAGAGCAGGGTTGGGGAGGAACGGATCTGATCCTGCCAGATATAGAAGAGCAGGGTTGGGGAGGAACGGATCTGATACTGCCAGATATAGAAGAGCAGGGTTGGGGAGGAACGGATTACATGTCATGGATGACAAAAAAACTGGAACTGTAATCCGTTATGTTACCAGCTAAAATATTGTAATCAGATTACCAATAGTTTTGAAAAAGTAGATAATTACTTATACGATTACTTTCAAATTGACAAGGGATGTATGCAGAAGGAAAAAAAATGTCCATGAAACAATTGGCTGTTTTCTTAATTACCTTTTCATATTAACGTCAGTCATTAACTGGAAAAGTGCTACTTTGATCTTCCCGCCTGAGCAACATACACGGTCACAAAATAAAAAGGTACGGCGCACCAACGCAGTGCATTACCATAACCCAACGCAGTGCATTACCATAACCCTAACCCAACGCAGTGCATTACCATAACCCTAATCTAACGCAGTGCATTACCCTAACCCAACACAGTGCATTACCATAACCCTAATCCAAAGCAGTGCATTACCATAACCCTAATCTAACGCAGTGCATTACCCTAACCCAACGCAGTGCATTACCATAACCCTAATCCAAAGCAGTGCATTACCATAACCCTAATCTAACGCGGTGCATTACCCTAACCCAACACAGTGCATTACCATAACCCTAATCCAAAGCAGTGCATTACCATAACCCTAATCTAACGCAGTGCATTACCATAACCCAACGCAGTGCATTACCATAACCCTAATCCAACGCAGTGCATTACCCTAACCCAACGCAGTGCATTACCATAACCCTAATCCAACGCAGTGCATTACCATAACCCTAATCCAACACAGTGCATTACCATAACCCTAATCCAACACAGTGCATTACCATAACCCTAATCCAACGCAGTGCATTACCCTAACCCAACGCAGTGCATTACCATAACCTTAACCCAACGCAGTGCATTACCATAACCCTAACCCAACGCAGTGCATTACCCTAACCCAACGCAGTGTATTTCCCTAACCCAACGCAGTGCATTTCCCTAACCCTAACCCAGTGCATTTCCCTAACCCTAACCCAACGCAGTGCATTTCCCTAACCCAACGCAGTGCATTTCCCTAACCCAACGCAGTGCATTTCCCTAACCCTAACCCAATGCATTACCATAACCCTAATCCAACGCAGTGCATTTCCCTAACCCAACGCAGTGCATTTCCCTAACCCTAACCCAATGCATTACCATAACCCTAACCCAACGCAGTGCATTTCCCTAACCCAACGCAGTGCATTTCCCTAACCCTAACCCAATGCATTACCATAACCCTAACCCAACGCAGTGCATTACCCTAACCCAATGCAGTGCATTTTCTGGATGGTGTTTCAAAGAACAATTTGTGTTCCAAGAAAAAAAGGTCAGGAATGTAATAGTTGAAACTATGTTTGCCCACGGTAAAGCTGCTGTCCACATCCAGAGACTCCACTTCCAACCTGAAGAAACACTTGGAGGGAAGGATGACGATTGGCAGGTGTGGCGCGTTAGCTTGCTTAGCTAGCTAGTCTCTAGAGACAGACAGGTTGTCTTCACAATGTACCAATGTTCCAGCATAGGTCAGAGATTTCAGAGAGTACTAGCTAGCTAGTTAGTCAGATTTCTAGCTAGCTAGCCTGTTTAGTTTGCTGATTTGCTTGCTAACTCTCCTACACTATGTGGTATGCTGCTCACTTAAGGTTGCTCTGTCAGTTGCTAGCTACTGTAGTTAGCAAGGTATCATAACAAATTAGCACAATAGCATACTTGCTAACAATTTCGCTAATTCAATCTATTTTAACTAAAATAAATCAGTTGTAGATAGTTGGGTGCGATTCACTGGGATACATAGCCTAGCTAGCTAGCTAGCTAAATCAAAAGTTTAAAAACCCGTTTTAAAAGCTAGTTGCACTCTGTAACTCAACATAACAAGATGCTCACTGTCAGGGTTGTTGCTAACTTAGTTAGCTAGCTAACTTATTATTCAATCATAACTCAATATATAGTACTGTATTAGTCCATTGTTTTTTTATTTTTTATATTTGAGTATTTCTAGACAAACAATATAAACCACCATAGACATCCTTGCATCCAAAGCTTTGTCCATGTGTGAGTGGTTACATGGTCCAACCCCAGCCCTGTGGTTATCAGACAGGGGCAGGCCATAGAAAGGGAAACATGTTTTTAAAGGGTGGACAAAAGTTGGGTAAAGCTACAATCCTTAATTGAAACAATAACAAGGTGCTCACTCCACTGTTATTTTACTTATACTGTAGTGCCATAGCTAAGTCATTCCATTTTGTTTTTTCAGAGGATGCAGAACAATCAATGGAAGACCCTGAGCAGGAAAAGGCAGCCAGATGACATGGAGGAGTGCAGATACATCTACAAAACCACAACCAGGAGGACCACACACACCTCACAAAGCCAGGATAAATCGCCTGGTATTTGACTTCATCATAGAGGATGTGCAACTCTTTTCACTAGCAGAGGAACCTTCATTCCACAAGTAACTGTGCCGTGTGACCAGATGGAGCTCAGAGTACCCGTGCCATCTCCAAACTCATAGCCCTCACAGATGACCAGCTGGGGCAAATCTGGGAAGACCTGGGTGTGAGCAGCAAACTACATCCTCGTGAGATTGCTTTTCTCAGGGAGTACAGTCCTACAGCCACTCGTATTCTCTATTGATCTTCTTCAGGGAGAGAAGAAGTGTTTTCTTGCCTTTCTTATTCCAACAATCCTAAGCTTGAAGTCTAAGCTCTCAGAGAAAAATACCTCGTGACATTCTCTGCACACATCATCACTGCATTCAGTGAGGCTATAGACCGCCGGTTTGGACCTATGCTAAGCACCGAGGAAGCAAAAATGTCAACTGCTACCGTACCAAAGTTTCGACTGTGTTGTTCTCATGGCTATGGAGAACACACACTCTGAAGAGGTTGATGAGGGAAGCAGCTTCTATGGAGAACACTCTGAAGAGGTTGATGAGGGAAGCAGCTTCTATGGAGAACACTCTGAAGAGGTTGATGAGGGAAGCAGCTTCTATGGAGAACACTCTGAAGAGGTTGATGAGGGAAGCAGCTTCTATGGAGAACACTCTGAAGAGGTTGATGAGGGAAGCAGCTTCTATGGAGAACACTCTGAAGAGGTTGATGAGGGAAGCAGCTTCTATGGAGAACACTCTGAAGAGGTTGATGAGGGAAGCAGCTTCTATGGAGAACACTCTGAAGAGGTTGATGAGGGAAGCAGCTTCTATGGAGAACACTCTGAAGAGGTTGATGAGGGAAGCAGCTTCTATGGAGAACACTCTGAAGAGGTTGATGAGGGAAGCAGCTTCTATGGAGAACACTCTGAAGAGGTTGATGAGGGAAGCAGCTTCTATGGAGAACACTGAAGAGGTTGATGAGGGAAGCAGCTTCTATGGAGAACACTGAAGAGGTTGATGAGGGAAGCAGCTTCGATGGAGAACACTCTGAAGAGGTTGATGAGGGAAGCAGCTTCTATGGAGAACACTGAAGAGGTTGATGAGGGAAGCAGCTTCTATGGAGAACATTCACTCTGAAGAGGTTGATGAGGGAAGCAGCTTCTATGGAGAACACTCTGAAGAGGTTGGTGAGGGAAGCAGCTTCTATGGAGAACACTCTGAAGAGGTGGGTGAGGGAAGCAGCTTCTATGCAGAACACTCTGAAGAGGTTGATGAGGGAAGCAGCTTCTATGGAGAACACTCTGAAGAGGTTGATGAGGGAAGCAGCTTCTATGGAGAACACTCTGAAGAGGTTGATGAGGGAAGCAGCTTCTATGGATAACACTTGTGTTCAGAGGTGCAACAACATGGGCCAGTGGCACTGCAGAGGCTGAGGTGAGGAAGTACCTCGAAGACAAAGACAAGTCTTTGGACTCTTTGAAATCGTTCCCCATAGTCCAGAACTTGTTTCTGAAGTACAATACTACACTGCCCTCCAGCGCCCCCAGTTGAGCGCCTTTTCAGCTGTGGTGGAAACCTGTTTACCCCTCGGCGAAACAGGATGTCTGATGCTCATCTAGAGCAGCTCCTCTTGCTGCGTGCGATACAACAGCAATTTCTGCCTTCAATCATCTGAGTAGGCTAGTTTCAGAATAGGCCTACTGCAATGCCATGTCTGATATGTGGGTTTATTGCACCTCGCTGCACTTTTTTTGGCTTAAACTTAGAAAACTACTTGGTGGACTAAATGTGTGATTAATGCATGTTGTAAAAAATTACAAAAATGCATATTTCTATTTCTCATTTTAGTCATTTAGCAGATGCTCTTATTCATACATTTTCATACTTTTTTGTACTGGTGTCCCGTGGGATAAGTGTTTAGCACCATCCATGTTGCTATGTTACTTAAGCCCTTACTTATTCCTGGTTATACTCATACCACATTTTTAGACAGGTGTACACGA